>NC_056733.1:360741509-360849009 GCF_019279795.1 Protopterus annectens | reverse complement strand
AATAAGCCAAGGAAAGAACCAAATATGGCACCTAGCTTTTCTGTAAGCCTCATGCCTATATCATTAACTTAGAGTGTATCTGATGTGAGCACCTAGCTTTTCTAGAAGGATGAAGACTATATCATTAACTTACAGTGTGGTTGTAAAGGTCACCTAGCTATTCTATAAGCCTCATGCATATATTCATTAACTTTCACTGTGGTTGATGTGGGTACCTAACTTTTCTATAAGCCTCATCCCCATATAATTAACATACAGTGTGGCTGATAGGGACATCTGTTTTTTCTATAAGCCTCATGCCTATATCATTACCTTACAGTGTAGCTGATGTGGGCACCTAGCATTTCTATAAGCCTCATTCCTATATCATTAACTTACAGTGTTGCTGAAGTGGGCACCTAGCATTTCTATAAGCCTTGTGCCTATATCATTACCTTAGGTGTGGCTGATGTGGGTACCTAGCATTTCTATACACCTCATGCCTATATTATTACCTTACAGTGAGGCTGATAGGGACACCTAGCTTTTCTATAAGCCTCGTTCCTATATCATTAACTTACAGTGCTGCTAATAAGGGCACCTAACTTTTCTATAAGCATCATGCCCATATCATTAACTTACAGTGTGGCTGATAGGGACACCTAGCATTTCGATAAGCCTTGTGCCTATATCATTACCTTAGGTGTGACTGATGTGGGTACCTAGCATTTCTATACACCTCATGCCTATATCATTAACTTACAGTGTGGCTGATGTTCAACAAGGTCTCATACTAGTGTCAGCATCTGTTCAAAAATGCGTATGACTGACAGAACAATGTAAGTGTGAGCCTCTGTTAGGGCATGGTGACCTCAGATGTAGCCGTGAAGTGATACACATTTATAACTGGAGGGGACAGTGGTGCAGCTACACACTGAATTATTAGCCACATATTTTCTAACGTAGAAAGATAACAGGAGAAAGTCTGAAAACTGTTAACTTGTACAAGAATATTAGTGGGTGTTATAATTATTCATCCTTTTATATTTTTATTCTATTCAAAGGAAATGTGAAAACTGTGAGCCATAGCACTGATGTACTGAGCTCTTTATGTATATTTAATTTTTATGGTTGTTTTTGTTATTCAATAATTGATATAATGCTCAAAAAATGTAGACATGTGCACCATGCAATTTAAGGAAATTAACTATTTCAGATGTACACATTATTACATACGGAATACTTTACTGAGGTAAGGTAACAGAATGCCTCAGAACCTGTTTTGCTGCATTGTTTTAGACACTGTGATCTTTATTACAGTATGAATGTATGCAAGGGCCATAAAGACACAGTAAAAGATAAAACAGCAACTCTACTAATGTCAAATCTGTATCAAAGTCAAGCACATAATTAAAGGGCATCTATATCCTAGGCGGCTCACTTTGAGGGCTTGGATATTGCATGGGTTCTATATGAGAGAGCAAGAATCAATCCTGTGTGTCTTAACACTTCAAAAATAATCTGCAATTAAGAAAAAAAACATAAAATTTAGAAGATCATTGTTATACGCTTGAGGCATTTTTGTAGGGGGTAAAGCCCTTGTATCCTCTGATGTGGGGAGTTGTGCCCTTCACAGCTCTGGTACTTATATATTCATTCTGAAGTTGTCCTGTATTTCATACCATACCTTATATTCCCTCATGTTTAAATTTTCATTTCTATCATCCCGAACATTGTATCTACAGTCCTTGAAAATTTGACAAGTATCCTTTTGGGCATATCCTGTTAGATGTCAACTCCCCCCCACCACCCTCCCCCAAAAACCACATTGAATTTATTGTGGGATTATGATGCCTGCCAGTCTTGGAAGTATGTTATCTTCTTCCCTTGAAAACTGTCATGGAAATCTTAGTGAAATTAAGAATAAAACATTAATTTATTTTTCTTATTTTATTTCTCAATAAAGTCTACTCTGGATTTCAAGAAAAACAGAAAGAATAGGTTTACCTCTTGTTACTTTAGTAACAAAAGCTTCAAGAATTTAATTATTATAGCATCATTTCTAAAAGTCAGAGATAACTGATAAAAATAAATACCTGCAATCATACACACACACACACACACACACACACACACACACACACACACACATATATATATATATATATATATATATATATATATATGTATATACAATCATACATGCGTAAAAATAAAAATGACTGAAAATAAAACTAATACTTAACATTGGTCTTAGCCTTCCATGATCCCCCAAATGACAAAAGACAACATCTTGTGGTTTACTGTTGGTACACTTGACTAACAAATCAAGATATGCAAGGTCAAAATCTGTGAGTTCAAACTATTTATTAGTCTGTCAATCAGCACAGAGAATTAACAATATGAACTGTTAAATAGCTGCTTCTTCTAGTCTAGGGTTTGATTCCCTCAGCCTCTGTTTGCATATTGCATGATTTTGAGCACGTTACTTAATCCGGCAATGCTCTTGGGCAATTAGGAAATTGTGCTAGGTTTCTCAGTAGTCTCCTGTGCTACACACATTTTTACTACCTATGAACCAGAATAGCAAATCTGGATGAAGAGTATTTATGAGTGGAAAGCACTGGGTATTCATCTCCTAATAAGCCTACTAAGCTTTCATTTCTGCTCTTATGGTGACTAAAGCTATACACACATGAAACTTGCCTGGGACTCTCACTGATCAGACAAACAAACATTACGTTTAGCAACCTTAGTTGACCAGCTGGTATGAACAAAGATAGTATGTCTGCATCATCGATAACTAAAGTGTATTGTCAGGGTAAATGCTGGAGTGTTGTAGGGGTCAGAGGTAGTGTCAGCAGCCGGTTTACCTTTGCTAGATGCAGGGATATTCCATTGTTGCAGTTACCCCCAGATGCAGGGGTATTCCATTGTTGCAGTTACCCCCAGATGCAGGGGTATTCCATTGTTGCAGTAACCTGCAATGTAACTAAAGGATGATTCATGCAGGAATAACTAATAAATGAGTGAGGACAAACCTCAGTAGCTCTAGCACACATGAACATAAGTCTGAGTATTCATTTTCTTTTTGCTTCTATACCAGGGCTGGGAGCACTGGCAGGACATAACATCTCCATTGCCATAGAATGGCAACAACTGCGGTTCAACCTTTCAAGAGTTTATTTGCTCTTAAAGTGGACAATAGATGGGTCCTCTTGACCTGAAAACTGGGAGTTGGAGCAAAACCTAAAAAAAATGGAAGTGACATTATTATAGGCAGATAACTCTCATAAGCCATTATATTTTTAATATAATATGATATCTACCTTTAGCTACAGTGTTACAGAGGAATAATTATGGAATGGTGATGCTTTCCAGTTGAAGAGAAAGAGAGAAAATGTTATAGCTAGTTAATGTTAATTTATTGAGATCTTCGTGTATTGGAGTTTAAGTGCATGATACTGTTTCAGTTAGTGAACACCCGCCCCCAACACTAGTTACTTTTTTTGCAGACTATAATACTGACAATATTTAATGCTATGAGATTTCTATACCCAAAATGAGATGCAAAGGCAATTGGTGAAGGAAATAAATGGAGCGTGAGTGGATTGCATTCTTATGCTGGTTGTAAGCCATCATTTTAACTGGCAGTATAAAAAAGCAAATCTCTCAATGAGAATGTAAATACAAACCAGAGATAACAAAAATACACTGAATCATCAATGAGTGTGGAAGAATGTAGTGAAATAAATTTTAATTTGAAAGACATTAACTGCTTCAAGTAAATATCAGCTTTCAAAATGAAGTGTGTGAGGAACTGTTACAGTTAGTTTACACATCCCACAAATAAAGAGGGTGGGAAATATTCAACTTATTAAAATATTTGTAAACATTTGAAGCAATGGAGCCTGTCAGATGAAGCAGTATGTCTGCCTTTACATCAGTTTTGAAACAGTTTCCATAGTTACTAGACATTAAGCAGTTCAAAGGCCAGTAACACTGCACATCTTAGCCCACCATAGTTGCTGGCTGTCTCAGTATTATGCAGCTTCTGAAATCATAATGTTTAAATAATATGGAAATATGCGGCAACCACCTACCATCCAAACTTCATTTAAACTGACTCAATTTTATAATGGAAAACAAAAAATTCTTTGCTTTGGCTAAACTGAAAATCATTTAAGCAGCTATAATCCCATAAACCTAAAAACAAAACATTTTTTACAGGCTTACAAGTTTTAAAATAATGTTTTTTGTACAGAATTTTCACTGCTTAGAATGGGGTTATTGTTGATCCACTTGGATCAGCATTCTACCCAGATTAGGACATTTAAATCAATCAATGAATTAGTTAATCTAATAATATGATTGCATTTACCACTAAAGACATAAGTATTAATGTGGAGAAAAGGCAAAGATATGCCTATATATTCAGCACCTACATGTTCCCATCTTTGTACTGCAGTCCTGCCTTTTAAACTGCTTCTGTGCTGAAACTGACCAGACAGATTGGCATGCTTGACCAAGTTCTATTTTCTTACAGCATCAGTGGTGCTGCAGTAGCGTTGTCAGCTCACAGTAAGACGTTGTCCTGTTCGATTCTCAGCTAGAGCGTCTTCTGTGTGGAGACATGCGTGAATGGGTGTACCTTTGTTGAAGGTTGTGTGTCAGGGCCGTCAACTCGGCACTTAAAAATCTACTGCCAATCATTAGCGGACCGGAGTTCCGCTGTGGCGACCCCTAGCCTGGAAAAGCCGAAAGGCACAACAACATCATGCCCATAACATTCCAGGAGAAGCCACGATGGATAAACAATGTAAAGGAGAGGAAACAAAAAAGGGCTGGAAAAATACAGCATTAATGGTAGAAGCGTTAAGAATAACTTTGCATTGTTACAAGCCATTTCTCTGGAGAGGAATGTGAATAGTAGAGTAATTAAAGAGATAAGTGTTAGTAAATACAGTGATAAGGTCATCTGTGGTTACAGAATATATAAGAGCTAAAGGATGGCATTTATGCATGACATAGTTTACCTGTACTAGCAGAAGTACGGTAAGGGTCATGTCATGAGAACAATGGATGCACTGGGGATGAAAATACTAAAGCATTGAGGAGAAAGTTGGTAATTTGCAGTGATTCTTCATTCATCAAGGAAAACAGGAAAATGGAAACAGAAAGACGATGATCCTACTGAATAACAAGAAGGAAAATGGTGCTCTTAAGCAATATCTATTTAATCTATGAGGGGTAGTCAGTCCAAGGTTCCTCTTACACTAGAGCAACCTCCGCCCCACCCCAGGACCAACAGCCAGGAATGTTACGATAAGTGACATTATTGTCTTACTTATTTTACTTTGGACGTGATTGATTGCAAAATTTTGCAAATGTGTTGATTGATATTAATGAAAATCATGCCCAGTGTATTTTATATGCATATATAAGAATCATTTAAGAGTCATTACTTGTCCAAACTTTCAAATCTAACTTCCTGGCAATGGAACATTTTGCAAGAGTTGTTGTTGTCTTTCGGCTTTTCCCGGTTAGGGGTCGCCACAGCGGAACTCCGGTCTGCTAATGATTGGCAGTAGGTTTTCACGAACACCGAGGTGCCAGCTTGATGTTCAACCTTCAGCGAAAGCATGCCCATTTACGCATGTCTTTCAAATGCCCACCAAACTGCGGGGAGGACATGCAGACTCCACACAGAAGGCACTCCCTGCACTCCAGCCGAGAATCGAACGGGAGAACCTCTTGCTGTGAGGCAACAACACTACCACTTCACCACCGCGGCACTGTAAAAGTCATAATTTCTGGCACTCTGCTCAGAAATGTTCACTTGCTTCTGCACCACCATATATGCATTTCTAGTAGGTAAGGAAAAAGGAGGCAAAGTAGAGGGTGAAAAGCCTTATGTAACAGGGAAATGTTCTGCTGCTATTCATACCAAACACAGGGGATGTGTCTGAAGTGAGGAGTGAAAACTTCTGAGTAAAAAGTGAACATGTCTTAGTGAGGGTCCAGGCTGAGAATAACTGCTGAAAAAGAGAAAACCCCACAAGGGTTTAAACTTTAGTAATGGATGAGGAGGGAATAGAATGTTACTTGGCAAAATATTGAATAATTTAAGCTGGGATACCTTAGCAAAATTAATTTGGAGAATACAGATTGTGAAAAGGAGGCTGGAGCCAGGTGTTTGGGAGAAAAGAGGAGAAAAGAAAGTGCGACAACTGCAACTCACTAACGAGGCAGTAAAGGCAGCGCATGATAAAAGAGAAGAACCGAATCTACAACTTCAAGAAAGATGGTAGCACAGGATGTGCTGGTAATATCATACAAGGAAATGTGCTGTAAGGGTAGCAGAAAGTCCCAGTCTGACCGGGGAAAATAGTAATTTTCTGCTTCAGATGTGTGTTAAAACGTTGTTTAGAAATGTGAGAAGAATGACAAATCTCTCTGGCATGGCTTCCCTAAATGTTAATAAGCTAGGGACCAAGGGCAGCTAATGAACACATATTTTTCTTCAGGGCTCATTATGGAAGGAAAGAAGTAACTGCAACAGAATGGAAGGGTGCTGTAAGAACAAAGGGATATGGAGATTAGAAAACATGACATACCAGAGACCTTGCTGAGGCTAAGAGGTAATAAGGTGACAGGTTTGGAGGGTATGCACCTTAGGATTCTTAAGAAATAGCAGCAAGTCTGAAATCTCTCCACAGATTCTGTAGTCCTTGCAAAACAAGAGTCTGTGAAAGAGAAGGTGGTGAACATTGCTTATTCCATAAGATGAGAGAAAAGGAACGACTTAGGAAATGTATTTAAAATTCAGAGGATCAGACCAAAAGGAGGCAGAATCGCCAGTTTCTGTGGCTGACAACATCAAAGACTTACATGTGTTACATGCTTCTCCACTGAATAAGCTAGTTGAAAGAGGCTGATTAAAATGCATTAGCTTTTGCAAATTTAATGGATCATTTTTATGGTGTTTCCCCGTATCTTCATTTTTGTAATACTTCTGACTAATTTACAGTGTTGTCAAGTAATGATTTCCCAGGTTCCATGTCTCTTGCAAAAGTATTGCACCCATGATGAGGGACCTCTGCAAAGGGGACGACCAGTTCAAATGAAAATATATGCTACAGGCATGCAAATGTAAGTCTGACTGATGGCACCGGTGAAAAGAAGATGACTTCAACAGTGCAGTTAAGGCAAACTATTAGAAACTATAGTTCTGCATTATATCTTAGAGATGGAAGATAAATGGTTAAGAGATGAGAGACTGGAGAGAGAGAAAAGTATATCAACAACAAAAGTGACTAGCAAATTGCAAAAAAAAGTGTTTAGCAGCATTTTAAGCTATTTAACAAGTTGCATAAACACAACTGCTTGATATAAATATTTGCACTGAACACAAATTACCATGATGCACTTAATGTCTAACAACAAAACTAGTCATGAGGACATTGCCGTCACAGATTAATTTGTATCAGGAAGTCATAAATCTTTTCTAAAATGTGGAATTAAGAAATGCTACTTGTACTCCTGTTGGCCTGAGTATAAAGAATTGTTTGACAAAAATGAAGCAATTAAAAAAATGCACCCAATGTGAAAAAAAAATATCGATGATTTCCTGACATGAAGCCACACAAAAGCCCAAGCATCAGAAATACAGCATAATAACATTTTGTTCATTCAGCAAATAACATCTGCAAGTTTAATAACTATAGAGAAATCCGAAACTGAAGTATCCATTGAGTTTGAAATGTTGAGAAGCAACTCATATAAGGCCATATCATCTTATATGTCTGTGCTCATATGACAAAGAATAATGAAAAATAAAAATAACATAAATAAAGTAATACTATCTGTACCAAAAACATGCATGTTTAAATGTGTAACTACAGTCTTCATGTTTGTAACCCAAATTCTACAACCACTCTACAATCTGACTCTTCTAGAAAAACACAGAAAAGGACTGTTTGCACTTTAGAAATCATGCAAAATGGCTACTTAAAACTACAATTCTTCCTGCATGATTTATGTAAAATGAAATAAATCAACTGAAAGGTAGACTTAGTGCTACAAACCTACACCTGTGTACCCAAGTCAAAGTGAATTCTATAAAACATTTCTCAGTAAAATATCTAAATACATTGAATTTAAATTTTTTACAGCACAGAAATATTTAAATAAATGCTGAAAAGAAGTTGAGCTAAATCCCAAGTGAGACGATTTCACAATTTAGTGGACTGAAAGGAAGAGAACAAAGGAATTTATTCAGTGGAGTTTGTTGAGAGTTAGATGTGTGCCAGGGTTGGTAAAATATATGGCATTGATACTTAGGTGGATATGCTCACAGAATTGGCAGTTGTTCCCAATTAAAAGAAAAGATAAAGCACTTAATACTTAAACATTACAACTTGTGAAGTAAGCTGCAATGAAAAAAGACTCTGGAGATGTCTGAACATGGAGTCTATTGAGAAGATTTTTTTTGGCATAGATACAGAAGAGTAGAGTGCAGTATTACCCTCTTATATGAAATATATGACAGAAATGATCTGTTCTCTGCCTTTTACATCCAGCTATAATGTGACCTGGAAAGGAGAAAATTACACATTACTAATCCTTAGACTAGGGCTAGGCCATTTGTGTGCATGCTGCTGTGATAAAAAGATAAAGGAAAACAGTGGCTGGTGGGGCTACAGCAAAACAGAGCGGCAGAAATTGGCCTCTCAGTGTGCGGTAGTACAAATGACCACGATCAGCTTGTAGAAGTGGTAAAGGGACAAGAAAAGCTGAAGCAAAGTGTTATCCAGGTATGCACAACATGCAGAATCACTAAGAAGCATGGTATGGAACAGATGTAGAGGGAAGGGAAGACAGTTGGAATGCAGATTACTGAAAGGACTGGACTTCTCTGAAAGTTAATGAGAAAGTAGAGAGTTGTTGAGACAATTTAAATGAATGGGATTCAGAAGGACAAGGGAGGGTTCTTTTTGTCAAAGAAATAAAAACAGCCCAAGGAAACAGCAGATGCAGGAGAAACAGAGAGAGGCTATTGGGAAGAGGAGAAGGAATTGTACCTGGAGTACAAAACTGAAAACAGTAATCAATGGCAGACATTCTTTGTTAGACAAGATAAAGCGTAAAGGGTGGGAAGTGATGTTTTAATGCTCTGTTACTTTACTCATGCTTTCTCTCTCTCTCTCTCCATCTGTCTCTATCAGCCCCAACACTGCTCGTAGTAGATGGTTTGAGTATGCTCAAAGGAGAAATGAGGTTTGGAACAGACCAATTTGTCCAGGGACATCTTTGGGGGGGGGGTTAGTTAGACTAGCAGGAATTGGGAGGATAGGGGGAGGATAGGGTTGAATAGGAATGGATGAGGTTTTGGAGGAAGTGAGGTAGGGGTAGGGAGAGGCTTAAAGGATGTTAGGCAAGTGCAACTGGAGTAGGAGTCACATTTTGGCATGAACTTGCTACTGCGAGTATTACTTTCATGACAACCTGTAGGTACTGTGGTGCAGGTAGGCCTTGGACTACTTTTAGCTAGGAATGGGAAGTAGAGGGGTTTGGGTGGAGGTTCTTTTTTTTTTTTTTTTTTTTTTACTGTGGTTGGCATTGTGTTACTGAGATTCACTTTTTAGCATCAGGGTGTGAGGTAGATATGTCTGGGTGCATTAGGGATTTATATGTGGCTGGACTGGGGTGCTTTCTTAGAGGTTTTGCATGTTTTGTCAAGGGTGGCAATTTCCTGGGTTAAGCAGTGACGTGCAGTGGTTGCCAAGCACGAGCAGTTGTACTAGGTGGTTGGCTCAAGCATACTGCTCAGCTGTACAGATTGTCTGGTTAGTCTGTCAAGTTCCTAAGTGGTAAACAATTTAAGTTGTCACTTCCCCCCTTTTTTTTCCCTTCATGAACGATTTGCCTTTTTATCAGTACAGTGGTGGGGTAGGGAATGCCCTCAGTACTTGCCCATCATTTGTTCGAGATTTTCCTTTGCTGATTGAAAGATATGGACCTTTTCCCTAACTGCCTTTTGCAGTACTGTAAAATATATATAAAAAAAAATAAAAACTAACTAAAGAGCCATTTCCTTTTGAGAAGTCCTGTGGTTTCCTGGGCAACGCAATGTCCACAAGTACAGGCTTTACCCATTGGTGGGGGGGAGCCCTTTGTTGACTGCATTTGAATTTGGGTTTCTATCCTTCAGAAAACACCTGCCATCAATAAGCCTAGTATTCTAGGCTCCTTTAGGTTTATAAGAAAATAGTTCGGATTGCAAGAGCAGATCGCTGTGACTGCATTTAAAGGTAGATGTTGGCGAGCATGTAGATCTAATGGGTGTGTCAGTTCAGTTTTGATTTTAGGCATAATTTATACCTTAAAAAAAAAATGGCAGTTCTGCTGCATGCGTGATTACAATTGGGGGATCGTTTCTGTCATTCCAGGTCTTAGATTGCTGACTGGGAGGGTAGTTGATGTTGATGGAGATTACATTCATGGGAGATGTGCTGTGTTTTCATTCATGGGACATAGAGATTACGATGGACATGGGGAAGGTAGGTGTTGTTGGTGGAGATTGTTTCAGTTGTTGGGGGGTTTTGAGCTTCATCTACAGCTTAACTTGTAATCAGTTTTGGCATACAGTGATGATTGCTCCTTGTGTGATGACTACAACATCGGGTATTTCTCTGCTGCCCTTGCTGTCTGGTTTTTGTTGAGGGCTTACATTAGTTGTTTTGTTTCATTGGTGGTTTAGGGTTTGTTTTATCTCCCATGTTGGTTTGTAGTCTCAGTGTGGCAGTATAGAAGGTTCATTTGGTTGCTGTTGTAGCTTGGTAGTCTCTCTCTGTTACCTCTGGTGGCCTGGGTTCATTTGCTGTTCTGCTGTTGAGTCATTGGTGCCTTATTGCTAGTACTGTATTTTTTGTGGGCTATGAAGCCATCCGGGCTCTGCGGGTCATGCGCAGGTGCATTTCTGTAGATGGAGGTGGGCGATCATTACAGCTATTAATGCATATGCACAGGAAGCCATACTAGCTTGTGAAGGGGAGGTTTGCCAGCTAATTGCACTTGCCTTATGGCGGAAGTTGGAAGTTTGTACTTTGTATAAAAAAATAATAATACTAATAATAAATAAATAAATACTCTGCAATTTGAAGTTTTGGAGGCAGTGACAGACATTCGAGTTTCAGGCTTCTTGCCTTTGGAAGCTTCGGGTTCAAGCACACTTTCTAGTTAATATTTGCCCATCTAAGTTATTAGGGGAAGGACCACTGAATCATGCACGCCATAGTACATTTGCAATTGCAAATCTTGGTATGGTCATCATTTGTGCTTTAAGCTTGCTGTTTTGACATTTTCTGCAGTTAGTTGAGCAGTGATATCTGAAAAGTGTAAGGCTTAGCAATTGTTGGTGGTCGAGTAGCAATTGCTGCACCGTGCTGTGGAGCGCCTTTCTAAGGTAAAGTGACCTTTTGCATGGGTTGGGGTGTGAGGCAAAGTGATGGTTGTTTCGAGCTTGGGCATGATACACGCAACAGGCAGGTGCTGCACATGATTGTTAAGCAGTAATGCTTGAGAATGAAGGGGGGAAAGGGGAGATTTTGAGAACTTGTGGTGTTGGCATTTTGTGCTGTGTTATTCGTTATCTCCTAATTGTTCAGATTTTTGAAGAATATCTGGACTTGAAACCATATATCAGCATTCATATGTTGAAAACAGATCTAGTAGCACCAGTAACATGAGGTGCTATAACAATATAATAACAGCTATGAACGAAAAAGTGTGCTGTGATGTAATTTATATAGATTTAACTTCAGTGTATTGCTGGGCTTCAGCTTCTAGGTAAATGACCCAGGTTTTGCTTTCAGAATAGGAAATCCCTCAGATATATGCTGTGTTATAAGAGTGAGATGACTACCAGGGGATTATCGGAGCATAATGGTACCTTTCCCAGTAGATCAGGTATTGCCTATAGTTACTTTATTTGAGAGCGTTATTTTATTCATCCTACTACTGGCAAGAGGTATGCTCTATCTTTTGTATGCCATTTGTCATAGTGGGGATTTGACTACCTGCACGGAATGTCCAAAGTAGCTATAACATAAGATTTTGTCGTGCCTCTTCAATATTTTGGAACTTCGTTCTGATATCGCCGGTTAGAATGGCAGCCAAAGCACATCAGCAGTTCATGATCACACTGGTTGAGAGGAATGTAGTACAATGGTGGAACATCTGAAATAAAAAAAAAAAAATTAATTGTATTTTCAGGCTGAGAGGAGCAAGCTATTAGTAGGCGTCTCACAGTTTGTCCATTTGTTCACACATTATGAGGGCTACTGCTCCTTGTTTTGTAGACAGTAGGTGGAGAGTGTGGTTGACTGCTTGCAAAATAATTTATCTTGTCCCAGTCAGTGTGCTATCTGAGATGGTATGGAAATTACGAGGCAACCCATGTGTGTTGGTATTTAAATTTTCTCTTCTTCTGCAGGAGGTCTTAGTTCTGACTAACTCAGGGGTAGATCAATTTACATTTGGCGTTTGACATGGCATTTAAGCATAGCTTCAGTTACTGCTGTTTGTGCTATAATGTCGGAGTGTAGGGGTTAAGATGGTAGGCTTTTGGGGATTACGTTTGAGAGCTACAGTGTGGCTGGGCAGTTGAGAAACAGTCAGTTAATTCATGCTGCAGCAAACCTTTATTTCCTCATCTTCTAAGTTTATCAGAGCAAGATACATAAGGCAGATGAAAGAGGCGGGGTATCATTGCGAGTACATTTGAATATATAAACACATGGACAGGGTTTGAGGTTCATAGCTGTTTTATTTCAGTTAAGGCAAGATGATTAATCTGTGTTTTTTCCTTTTACAGATTGTGGAGGTGTGGACTCAAGTGGGCGTGATTGGTGATCGGAGAGAAGGAGTGTTGGAGCCTGTTCAATGGATACCACTGCTGCTTGGGTGGTGCAGAGGAAGGCCAGAGATGGGTATGTGCTGAGTAACCAGTGGTTAGCACCCTGATTAAATGCCTTTGAAAGGTAATGGATGCTTTATGTGGATTTTGATGGTTGGACTAGTGTATAATGGGATTGTGGATTTTGGTGCTGGAGTGGTGCATAGGGGGTTATGTAAAGAGGTATGTTTAGGTCAAGGTAAGGTAGGACTAGGGGTGTGACGGTGCAGGTACCCGTGGCTGTTACCATCGATGGAATGGTGCATAAATATGCTTGATTAGGGGTGTAATGTAAACAGTCACTTTCCTGCAGGAAGTAGTTAAAGGTAGTTGATGGGATGGGCGTTTTGCTTGTTGGAGTTATAAACAAAGGGGTCATAGGGAATTTTATTTATTCACTGTTTAGCAAGATATGTTGAACTTGGTGTGGTTTGGCTAGTTTATTGATAAGTACAGGAGTATGTTGGGGGCTTGGTAAAGCAAGGTTGTGGACCTGTTATGGGGGGTCTGGGGTTTTTCCACAGGTGGGATGGATGTGCAGTAATTAAAAGCATAGGAAGTCACTAGGTTACTGGTGCTAGGGCCCTTTAAATTCAGTTTATCTATATTCATTTTATTATGTTTATTATCCACTTGTATTTGGAGGTAAGGTATTCTGCTGCGGGAGGCTGGGTTGATCTTCTGGTAGATGGTATGTTAACAAGTTTTTTGTTTTGTATTCATTAAGGCATTTCAAGGTGGGTAGTATAAGACCAAAGGAGGATAAGGTATGTTGAGGACAAGTTTATAGCAGGGTTTGATATTTGTTTAGAGGTAGTTTTGGGTTCTTACTGGTGGGAGGAGTGGCACCAATTTCAGGAGTGGGGGTAGTTACTAGGTTAATGGCTCTAAGGTTTTGATGAACTAGCCAGACTCAGGTATGTAAGATTCTTTAATCCAGAGTGTGCTGCATGTTGCTCTTATTTAAGAGTGACATGGGTGATTGTTGCCAGTGTCCAAAGGGATATAGGTAGAGCCATGGGGGGAATTTACACTTCAAGTTTGGTAATAGGTTATAATAACATGACTATGAATGTTTTTTCTTTGCCTTAATTATGGTTAACAATGTTGTTGGGAACTATTTGGTTGGGAAAAGAGTGACATATTTATTTATAGAATAGGCCTTTTAATGCAATCATTTGTTTTACTGGCCAATTAAAGCCAATAATTCTGCTGGTGAAGCACTATTCTCTTGCGCCATAACCAAATTATGGAACTCCCTCACACCCACAATTACCTCTGTACTATCATGCACCCACTTCAAAACTTTACTAAAAGCGCACCTAAAAACATGCTGGCTATGCCCTTGCAACTCCCACATCTTAAGTTTCATTGGTGTTTTGTATGTAGCAGTAGAGGCATTTTATGCAGTTGATGAAGAAGATATGCCAGTGGTGGTGCATACTGTCATTAAGAAGCTGTGATTATGCGTGAATGAAGTATTTACAGTTTTTTCTTTTACAGATCCCTCGGAGGTTGCAAATGGAGATGGGGTGACTGGGCATTACTTGGTAGGTTGAAGGAAGGTGGCTTTGACAGGCAAGAGAGGGGGTCGATGATGATGTTGGTTGATGGAGTGGTGTGAAAAGAGTTCATGGTCTTCCAGCAAGGCAGCCAAATATGGAATTGTTTGTTATATTTTCTTCCCAGTAGTTGCAACGTAATAGTTTGTTTTGCTTGTTTTGGGTGGGGAGCATCAGGAGTGAATTTACAGTGTATTATTGGTAGCTGGAGTTTTTTCTTGGATTGGCTCGGGTAGGGGATTAGTGGGTTGCATTGAGTAAGTGGGTTTAGGTGGTGAGCTAGATGGGGTGTCCTTGTATGGGAAGTGTGACTTTCATTTTTGGGTTGTTTCTACATGTCATTGGGCAAGTAAAAGGGGTTGCTATGGGAAGGGTGGTTTCAGTGGTTGGGGGTTGAGTATTCCTTCTCCGGTGGTAGGTCATGCCCTGGTAATCATTAGGTAATTGCCAGGGGCTGGTAATGTCCTGGTAATTGTACACTGAATGATGTTTTGCCTTATCTCCTAATGGAAGTTTGGTGGAGAGAGGGGGAACAGCCTGGTCAGGCTGACGGGCAGAGAAGAGGGGCAGGCTTGCCCTCTTCTGTTTCCCCTCTGGTGTTAGATGGTCAATTCAATAAGTTGGGAAAGGAAAGTGAGTGGTTACGCTGCTTGATAAGTAAATAAGTAAGCGGAGGAATCTGCTTATTTGGTTGATGGTATAATGCAATAAATGGTAATGAAAGTGAGCACTTATGCTGCTTGATAAGTATATAAGTAAGCGGGTGAAGCTGCTTATTGGATTGATGGTATAATGCAATAAATGGTAATGGAAGTGAGCAGGTACGCTGCTTCATAAGTAAGTGAGTGGAGGTATGAACGCTGCTTACTGATCAGGATGAGCAGGTTTACGCTGTCCTGTCCTATGATAGTGTTACATGGATGATATTTCACCTGTATCATGTTTGGTTGAAATGAATGAATATTGGTTAACATTTATGTTTATGGAAATTTAATAAAGATTGCCAAATGTCATTCGGTGTGATGTGTTTCTTGAAGGGGACCGGGACAATAAGCTGGCAACACTCTCAACATACACAGCAGTTCTGGTGAAGAAGGTAAGGTGAATGGATCTACTGTTCATCTTAAACAAACTTGAGCTGTCAATACAATAGCTCAACTACATCTTATAAATGACAGCCCAAGTACACAATTTTTTATAACACACACATACTCCATTTTGTTTGGGGCATGAATATACTCCCAAAATATCCCTGGTTTCATCCCACATTCAGAAAATATGATGGAAGGTCGATTGGTACAACTAAATTGTTTCTAGATCAGCATGGCCTGCAATGGGCCACCATGAAATGATTACTTGCACTAGAATATAACTGCTTCTATTATATTCAAAGCACTGGAAAAGAAACCAACATGTAATGCTGAATTATGGCAAATCCATCAATCTGCCAGATAGTTTAAGTAGTGCTTTACATGTGTTAAGACTAAAATCAAGAAAGAATAAAGATCTTTTTTCATAAATAGAAGGAAAATAAATTGTATTGCTTTTACTATAAATGGTGAGACCAGTTTTTGATTATTTTCAGTCTAATAAGGATAGATTTTAATTAATTTAGAAATCATTTTGGTAGAATAGTAACCCAATTGATAAAACATGCCAATTATCTATCAAAAAAACAAGAGTAGGAGAGGTACAAATCTGGGCAATTTTGTAACTTTCTGTTCTGACTATAGGCTAGAATTGTTTGTAGTTAATTTTTGCACCGAAATCATTGCTTAGTCTGCAGTGTGCTAACTGCAGAAACACTAATAGGTAGATTTAATTTATTTGCTTCCAGTTGTTTATTAGAATAACCCTACTGGGCAAAGCCCACATTAGCAGAAACCCAGACAAAAATTGCTGCACTTAATATAACAACAAATATATCTGATTATACAATGGCCCCCATTAATATTCAAAAACGTGCATGCTGATTGGTCAGTGTGCATGTTGAAAATCAGAGTTATAGTAATGGAAAAAGGTCCGGTCACCCGGACTTTTTCCATTACTATAACTCTTTTTTTACAGCAATGGAGAATGCAAGATCTCCGTTGCTTCACACTGTCTCACTATGTTAAAGGAGTTTAACATAGCGAGACAGCTTTAAAAAAAGCAACGGAGATTCTCCATTGCTTTTTTTAAAGCTGTCTCGCTATGTTAAACTCCTTTAACATAGCGAGACAGTTTGTAAAAACATTGGATCTTGCTTTCTCCGTTGCTTTTTTCAAAACTGTCTCGCTATGTTAAATGGATATACATAGATTCTCCATTGCTTTTTTTAAAGCTGTCTCGCTATGTTAAACCCATTTAACATAGCGAAACAGTTTGTAAAAAGCAATGGAGATCTTGCTTTCTCTGTTGTGTTTGCCCACAGCTCTGAGGTACTGTATAGGCATACGCATGCGCAGTACATCAGAACTGCCGCAGAATACCAGACAGCTGCGGAAGGGCAGCAAGGAGGCATTACACAATGCCATTATTTAAGAAAAGTAATTTTTTTTTTCTTAAATAATGTCGTTGTATAATAGCAATAATTTACTTCTGGGTGTGGGTAATGCTGGATTTACCCATGGTTGGCTTTGTTTGGCCACTCGGGCTTCGCCCTCATGACCAAACCACACCAACCGTGGGTAAATCCAGCATTACCCACACTCAGGCGTGGGTTATTGTTATAGTAATATTCAGTTACAGAATACCAGTGGATAGATTCTATACTCTTAAGAGAAAGTGGTAATTCATAACAGATAAAATTTCAGTAACAGCATGCAGTATAAAGATAGGAATTTTATAGACTGAACTCTATGAAACATTTCTCAACAAAACAACTAACAAACATTGATATCCTCTTTAAAGCATCTTGCAACTGACTATATCATGCGCATTTGGCTGCTAACAACTATACATGAGTTACATACTAAACAATTAAGTGAACATGATGTAAGATTGTAATCAGTAAAATGAGGGTATTGTAGGCTTTAGAGATACATAATTTGTTTGCATTTGACACTA
The DNA here is from genome assembly GCF_019279795.1 of Protopterus annectens. Classification (NCBI taxonomy): domain Eukaryota; kingdom Metazoa; phylum Chordata; order Ceratodontiformes; family Protopteridae; genus Protopterus; species Protopterus annectens. The sequence goes on along the minus strand of NC_056733.1, from coordinate 360,831,462 downwards.
GGAGGGGAAAGATCCACCCCTATCTGATCTCCTATTCCTTCAAAGAACTAAAGGTGCATCAAATACTCAGTTAAATAGAGTAAACCTTCATCAGCAAATAAATAAGACATGTTTGCATGATAGATTCATATCCAATGTATCCCTCACCTTTGTAACAAACTTCCACTACATATCAAGTTGAGTCGCACCCTTGCCACCTTCAAGGTAAACCTAGATAATTGGATGGACAGCCACAAATTCTCTCCTGGTCTATCTTGTCTTGCCTTCCTTAAGGCTAGAGGAAAATTTTAAACAGGGTTTTTGGCTAGACCTGAAATGCTCTGCCTATGAACCTATTATTAGAATGTCAGTAGTTCATGTTACCTACATGTTGGAAAGTTAACAGTTCAGAAAGTCAATACACAGGTAAATGGATTGGTGTTGGGTGTTGGAGTGCATTTCTAAGAGTGTTCAAAGGTTAGGATTTGGGTAAAGATAAAGTAGGGGGATAGCTTTTGTGTTGTGTGTGTTTTTATTGGGAGTGTGTCTTAGCATATATTGTGTAATTTTAGTGTTTTGGAAAGAGATTTTCTAAGGAAAGATACAAGATTAAAGTTACCAAGGTATTTTTCTGTTCATCACTTTAAGGCATTTGGCATAATAAATTGTGATTATTTATACTGAATATAATGAAGGCTATTTAAAAAAAACATCATAATATAATACTATTAATAGCATGAAACGTATTAAAGAGAAAATCATATACTAAAAACAAATTATATTATCCATTAGTGTGATATTGTTAGTCATTTAGAATGCCCAAGACATTGCTGGAATCAAGACTAAATAGTTTTCTATAAAATTTTTGGTACATGCTGAATATTTTATTTTTGACATTGTCTTTGGTAGAGCATTCATTAAAAGCCTTAAGACATGTAACCCCAAAAATCAAAATATTTAAAACTTGACCCATGACATTGTGTTAAATACTCAGATGCAGGTAATGTCTAACTAAAATATTGAGTTTGATATTATTTCCCCTTCCCTTCAGAAAAAATATTGACTTCAAGGCTATGCAAGCACTAAACAGAATGAAGGGAATATGGAAACTGTCATTTGCAAGAAGAATACATTTTCAGAAATGTAAGTTTTATCTGAATTTAGTATTTTTGGTGAAGTGTATTGTATTCTTCCGTGTATCTAAATGATATAATAAAATTATATGGGTGGAACAGAAATTAATTTGGTGGTGATAGGGGATTGACTTATTTACTTCAGTGAGCTTGATTGATCATAGAGACAAAGGTAGACAGACAATGGAGGATTCAGAATTGGCACAACTTTCTTCTAAGTTTTAGCTAAACTGTTATAACTGGAGTTATAGAAAAGAAAATGTATGTAATATATAATGTATATGGATGGAAACATGTTAATATGGTTTATTTTCTGTTAATCCATGTTTGCCTGTGTCTTAAGTAATAATTTAATAAATTTGTTAAACATGTTATAAGTGGAATTTCACATTATCCAAGTAATTTAAATTATTATTTCAAATTATCTGGCCACTGCACTTGTCTACTTAGTATGAATTATTTCCAAAAAGTTATTCTGGAGACTCTTTACTTAACATTATTAACTATCTTTTAAAAATAATGTAAAATGCATGTTTTTTTTTTTGTTTTTTTTTTTAGCATTTGCCCAGATTAACTTTCCACTATCCATGTGATTGTTTCATTTTTTTAACATCCGCGGTGGTGCAGCAGTAGTGTTGTTGCCTCACAGCAAGAGGTTCTCTCGTTCGATTCTCGGCTGGAGTGTGGGGAGTGCCTTCTGTGTGGAGTCTGCATGTCCTCCCCGCGGTTGGGTGTGCGTTCGAAAGACATGCGTAAATGGGCGTGCCTTCGTTGAAGGTTGAACGTCAAGCTGACACCTCAGCGTTTGTGAAAGTCTGCTGCCAGTCATTAGCGGACTGGAGTTCCGCTGTGGCTACCCCTAACCGGGAAAAGCCGAAAGACAAACAATCCAATTTTAAGAACTTTTTGTTCTTCATTCTTTTTTAATCAATGAATATAAATTACAAAGTTTATTAACAACTCAAGTCAAGTTAGGCACTGTAATGGTGAAGATGAGAGCTGCCCACAGTGGATAAAGATAGCAGACTTTTTTTCTTACTGGAGTTCACCTTCCTGTATTATATGATTATTAGATTTTATGTGATATTTATTTAGAAGTGCAAGCTTATAACAGAGTTTTCTTTTTAATTTCCATAATAACTAAATATTTGTTCATAGCTAAGTGGAATTAATCATTCCCTTCAGATTGTCTGTTTATATTTTATTAATGGTGGATGAACTTTTTTGAAAATGTAATACAGACTGCAGCTAATGAGTTTGGGAAAAGAAAATAACTGCTTTTCAGATATTTCAAATGTTTAATATTCTCTCTAATTTCAATACATTAAACTATTTTCAAAATAAGTTTATAATCTGTTTTTATAAAGCTTATTAAATAACCTGCCAAATGTATTTAGTTTTTTTATTCAAAAACACTCACATTCTAAATTCTTGGCATTATTCATATCCTGCAGTTATCTAAAATCAGACAAAGTCCAACATTTATATGTAGCCTATGGATGCATTACACTTATGACAGAAGAATACAATTTAATTATAAGGATATTAGCTATTAGTTTCAAAGTTATTACGTCAAAAGTATTTCATACATACCAAGGATGATTGAAGTCATAAAAGTGTAAGACAATATAAAAATATTTCTTTCTTTAATAGACATTACTAATATAACCAGTCAATGATGACTAATATTATGTCTAAGCACAGAAAAGACATTTCATATAAGTGTGAGGGTACCATTTGATTCTGAGACTTGAAAATGTCCATCCCCCAAGACTGCTCATTGAAGTTCCAACATATTTAGTTGAAGTAGAAACTTCTGTATCTTAGATTATTCATCTTATTCCAAGGTACAGGGATCTTGAATTTAATATGTATAAGTAGCAAGATGTGGAAGATGCACCCTCCTTCTTTCATTCATACACACACACACACACACACACACACACACACACACACACACACACACACAGACACACACCAGTCTCGGGTATGAAAAGTGTGAAATAAGGGGGTATGTCTAACAATACAATTAACACCCAAAAGAAAAAAACACCACTCAAATATCTTGTATGACACCTGCCCCAGGATTCATGAAGCTCTCCGCAAGGACGGTTTTAGCCTTGCACCGAGTGTTCCCATTACAGATGGTGCAGCAGCGCCATATGAATATTTATGAGGGTGCACTGCCGCACTCTCGACGTGCACAGGAAACATGTGTGAGTGCAGATGGCGTGTTCAAGTGCTCTAAGGAGGTGGAAACATGCCCCCACAGTTGCACCACCTACTATGCTTACTATTAGAGCCCACCTCTAATAGTAAGTAATTAATTCAGTGTCCATGGATACTGAAATGTATGCTAAGCATGCAAGAGTGTCCACGAACACTGAAATAAAATCAAAGTAGTAAACACACAAGCACGTAACGGAATGTTGAGCTCCCGTCCCTAGAACTTTCACAATTAGATTCCCCGTGTCCCTATTTTACATTTGTATTGCTTCAATATTAAAAGTGTAAGCGAAGTGCAGCATGTCTGCGCGTCGCTGCCCCCTGCTTAGCATTGCTTACACATCAAAATCAACCAAATAGAGAAAAACATGCGGAATTACCATTAACGTCAATAGTGTAATGGTTAGAACATCTGCCAAACGAGCAGGCATGCACGGTTCAAGGCCAACTATAGCACATATCATTTTCCATGTGGAATGTCATTTTGCTGTATAACCTACATAATAACATGTAAATGTGAACTGGAGTACCACATGAAATGTTTAACTAATGTCATGCAATCATAGTGGTAGTGTCATAATGAATAAGGCACTAGTAAGCAGGTGTAAGCACAAATAAGCAGAAAACATATATAAGTACCAGTAAGCAAGTCTGAGTGCGCTTGTGCAGTTGGAAGCAGTGCCCAGCATGGGAAATGTATATAATTATGTAGATGTATGTGCATGTGTATGTACAGATATATATATATATATATATATATATATATATATATATATATATATATATATATATATATATATATATATATATATATGAAGAATGAATGTCGTAACAAAAAAGCATACAAAAAAAATGAGAAGGGGATCAACAACAACTCCAGTATTATTTAGTGGTGTCAGTGTATGTCATACCCAGCTGGGCAGGGGTGAGCAAAGCACTGCTACTCACATCATAGGCAGGATACTACCAGTGGGAGTAATATAGCTGATCTGCTAAGTCTACTTTATAAACAATCACAGGGTAGTCCCTGGTGGGACTACCCAAAAATTGCTAGGATGGTTGGACCTCCGATCATTACACAAGCAAGGGCAGGTATGTTCAAGGACTAAATGGTGGAAGAGCCTGATAATACATGGGTTGGGGAAACATACGTGTAGGGCCCCTAATGCTAAGGAGAGGGCAATGTATGGATGTGTGTCATGGCTGTGATAGCAACCGGAAAATGTTTGTCGAACTCGGGTGAGGTAGAGGAACTATGGGTATGAAATTATAGATCCAGGCATGTCAGGGTTGGATGGCCTGGTTCTAACTGGCCCACCTCATGGAGGTCAGTGAGTTCGTTATAAGTATATATGCATACACACATGCATACATCTATATGTAGAAGTACATTCCCTGTAACACATTCATTGCTTTCACAGACATAACATGAAAGTGCCCCTACAAACCTCGACAGTAGATAGAATAATAGTATGTGCATAAGAGGGAAGGGATGAAACTGCTAAAATGCAGAAGTGTGTACAATGTCTGAAGTCAGTGCTGTTCTCAAAAAATCAAATGTGAGGACTTTCTCACACATGGAATCATTCCTGTGATCTGCCTGCTATGGCAACGCCAATCACTAAACGATCTTAATTGTAAAATAATTTCGCCAAACTCATACATTATTAGCTCTCAAGTGTAACGTGTGCGTTACCACATAGTCATACCTATTCATTTATTGTAGTGTCATGTTAATGGGAGTAATGATGTAATGAACTATTGAGTCTAATCTTGAAATAAAGACATGTGTGTCCCAAGTGGGACAACCCAAAAATTGCGAATAGTGTCCTATTGGTCACTCATTTCACCAATGTTTGTGGACTAAAAGTTTGGCATGTCTGAGGATATGTGGAGTGAGTCAACCCATGGGATGGATCTATGTCTGAGGATATGTAGAGTGAGTCAACCCATGGGATGGATCTACAGGAGTAGGGAGTGGCCAATGTGTAGTGGTGTGGATACACCGTGTATCCAACTGGAGAATGGATGACTGCTGTGTTAGTGTAGTGTTGGGGTAGGTGTTTGGGGCACTAGGAGTCATGGGTATATGGGTATATATGCAAATGAAGCAGCACAGCAATAGTGTAGTGCTTGGAGCATTCCCATTCCGAATCCCACTGCAGCACATACCATTTTCCATTGGTAATCTATATATGAACATATTTTGACATCTGTCTGCTGTATAACCTGCATAATAACAATTAAAAGTGAACTGGAGTGAAGTGTTAGTGAAATAATGAATAAGGCACTAGTAAGCAGGTTTAAGCATAAATAAGCACAAGTAAGCATGTTTAAGTGTGTCTGCGTGGTGGTATGCATTGCCTTACATAGGGTTATCACCTGTCCCACTTTGCGTGGGACAGTCCTTCTTTGGGCAGTTGTGTCCTGCAAAAATATTGTAAGAATGGCAACTGTTCTGAAATATTAGGGCAAAATTATTTCCTATATTTTATGTAATAGTTGCATAAAACAGTTATTCTATATCTGAAACACCTAAATGTTATATGAAACAGAATAAGCAATTAAAATGCTACAAAAATAAGCTTTTATTTAGGCAAAAAACTGAAGTTCTGTCCCTTATACTGGCCGTGGGTATGTTTTGGCCTGCAAAATCTGATGTTTGTACCACAATTGTCCCACTTTGGCCATCTGAAAAGGTGGCAACTCTAGCCTTACAGATATATATATCTGTATATATATATATATATATATCTGTGTGTGTGTGTGTGTGTGTGTGTGTGTGTGTGTGTGTGTGTGTGTGTGTGTGTGTGTGTGTGTGTGTGTGACATATAACCAAAAGAAGGTGATACGATGAATGTTTTGCCTGGGGTGTGTACATACCCGAAATATAAGGGTGAGAAAGCCTGATGACCCATGGGTCGAGACAACGTATGACATGGGACCCATGAAGTGGAGAGTGGGCAGCATGTAGTGGTGTGTTCAGACCCAACCAGCACCCAGAGTAAGGATGGGTGCTGTAGAGGAGCTGCGGGTGGGGGAACTATGAGTAGCTAGTTATGGGTCTAGGTGCGCAGGTGTTGGCTGATGTGGGTCTATATGGACAGCCCCAGGGATGTAAGCAAAAGTGTTCATTGGGCAGAGGCATCGCCCAACGAGCAGCCACACCCACTACAAGTTCCACTGCTGCAAAGTGTAATCTATTTGGCAAAGTAAGGAATAACCAGATGTAGATGTATATATGTAGAGGTATGTGTGTGTATATCTACCCATAGCTACATGGAGATATACTTCTCCCTCTCCATAGTTCAAATGTATACATACAGAGACAGAATACATATACATACCCACATATAGATATATACATATGCAGACACCCATAAACCCATATGTTGTTAGATATATATATAGACAGCAATATATAAATATACAGATATATCTGTATATAGTAATGTTTACACATATATATATATATATATATATATATATATATATATATATATATATTCACAGGCCATACATATGGGGGTGAGGGGTCCAATCAACAAACATGTAAAATGTAGCATCAACTCATCCCCCCAGCTAGACCGGTGAAACATACAGACACACAATAAAAGCATACACACCACTGCTTCCCAGACCACATGCAGGACACTACCAGTGGGAGAGATCTGCCAGGTCTAATCTTGAAACAATGACATCAATGTCCCTTCTGGGACTCCCCAAAAATTACTGATCATTGGAGTCAGTTCCTGTCATGAGTCATCAAACCAGGCTGTAGACGTACACGGACCAGTAGGTTGTGCAAGCCTGATAACCCATGGGTCGACACAATGTACGACATGGATCCTGACACGCAGAGAGTGGGCAGTGTGTAGTGGTGTGGTTAGACTCCACCTGCATCCATAGTAAGGATGAGTGCTGTAGAGGAGGGGCAGGTGGGGGAACTATGGGTATGCAATTATGGGCTTAGGAGTGCAGGTGTTGGCTGGCCCAGTTGTATTAGGACTGCCCCGGGGATGTAAGTAATATTCCGAAATGGGCAAAGTTTATGCCCATACCTCTCAACCCCTAAGAGCAAATCCACTGGACAGGACATAAACCGTTGGGGGAACAAATAGGGGCCATACCTCTCAACTGTCCGTGATTTTCAGGGACATCCCTGATTTTGACTCAGATTTTAACTCTGTCCCTCTTAATCCCTCCTAAAACTAGTGACTTTTGGAGGAAAGGTGGTGAATTACACTTAATGAATAATGACAATAATTAAGTGTTATAAACTCCTTTTACTTCAGAAAATGTGTATTAATTCACATGCTCTGATTCTGTCAATGTTTCAAGTTAATAGCACTAATATTTTAAAAGTGTCCCTGATTGTTTCTGAGTGTTTCTTGACTTGTCCCTGATTCAGTTGAAATTTGTCCCCACTTGTTTGAGAGGTCTGATAGGGATGGAAAGCACATATTCCACTTACAACCTTAGAAAGCTGATAGAATAATAGGTATGCATTAGCATGACTCAGCTGAAGGATTTGGGGTCCTAAACCCAATTACTTGTCTGTATTTAATGGTGTCAGATCTCAGGTATCTGCAAGACAGGTGCAGATTGTAAGAGGAACACACCAATAGTATGAAGCAAACTCTGGCCAGGCCTCGGATTCCATACAGTCGACTGGCATGCTTACGCCTAATGGGCAGCCATTCCCGATATGGGTCCCACCGCATCACAGTCCAGTTTAAATGGCTAAGTACAGTATGACCATATGTGTCGTTGCATAACCCACTACACAACACCTACAAACACATGGTCACAACACCCCACTGTAGGCATGTAAGTCGATGTAATAGGCAGCAGAAGGTATTATTGTAGTACTCACCTCCACCCAGGGGTGTGAGTGTCAGATGCAAACACTAAATGCAGTGCATTTGCAAGTGCAGGAGCAAGCGGGTGTAAGCCTGTTTGGGCGCCGGTATGTGAGTATCACACTGATGAACCAATGTAGAGGCTAACTGAGTGTAAGAAACTGTATCCAGAGGTTAGCATTGCTTAGCTCCACGCAAACCCATGCACACCCGCTCGCAACTGCTTTAAAGTGCCTTAATCACTCTGTACCCAACAGCTCATGTTCTCGTCAGCAACAAAATAACCAGCCTCTGCAAGACTAGAACTCTTGACCCTGTTCATCACAGTCATAGTAGTAAACCACTACACCATGATAGCAATACATATAAAGGAGGTATCAGCAAACTAATCCGCACAACAGGGAAATCAAATCAAATATGTGAACTGAATCTATGTACAGTGTAATGTGCTATAACCTGCCACAGACCATAAATATGTGAATTGGGGTACTGCAGTAAACATAGAGTTGAGGTGTCACTGTAATAAAGATATAAAGTCCCTAGGACCCCATACAGTGTATGTACACATGAATGATGGATACCAGACACATATATAACCTGTAATGAGTAAGACGTCATTGACAAAAGGCAAATATAATGCTAGATAACTAATAAGCAATGCTAACCACACAGCCCAACTAAGTAATTGTAAGCAATGTGTAGGGAAGCCAATACAATATGCCCACAGATACACCTCTTTAAGCAGTGCCAACCTGAAGTAAGCAGGTGTGCCCATAGCTTAGCCTTTTTGAAACCGGCCAATTACAGAAAAGTGCGGGAATCCGGTCCTACTTAAACCGAAGAGGCGGGAATATGGCTCATAACTGGTTGTAGCATCCCCCTGCAGGCAGAATGGCTGGAGTGGGAGAAGGCACTCACTTTAGAGCACAGCGCTGGGTTATCCAGGAGTCCAAATTTATGGTATGGCTCCTGGTAAAGCACCATGACAGGAGACTAGTGCAGGGCCATTACCAGGGCTCGCAGTACAAAACAGAGGCCTGGGACAGTCTCGCCCGTGACCTCACTAGTGCCACAGGTACTCCCCGAACTGGTGTGCAGGTCAGGCACCACCATGCAGACCTGAAGCAGTGGAGGAGGGATGTCCTGGAACAGTGGATCCAGGAAGCAAGGCAGAAGCAGAATGCAGCAGAACTGAGTAAGTACTCCTTCCACTACATAGTTAATAATTGCCTAGCTTGTGTATACTATGGATAGGTATGGCTAAATATCACTGTACTTCTCTGACAGCTGCAGGTGAGCATGCTGGGAGCCAGCAAGCCTATGATTCTAGGCTGCAAAGGATGCATTGTGAGGCAGGTTAGTAAATAGCCTGCATGTACAGTCATAACAAATAAATGTAAGAGCCTCATAAAGTGTTGTACCAGTATACAGAATTGTGTAATATCCTGCAAATAAAGGTGTAATCCCTGTATTGCTTCTGTTTACTCTGCAGTCATATGTTGTACTGTTGCAGTTATTAAATAGTACTGTTGTAGTAAGCAGTGTTACCCACACTGTGGTATGCAGATAAAATGTGTATAAAGTGCTTCATAACAATGTTGGAAGTGCAAACAGGTCAGTCATATTAGACAAAATACATTGAAAAGCCTCACAACAATTGCCTGATAGCATAGTGTACAGTGATCTTAACTTTAATGCTTTTGTCACACACAGCAGGGCTTTGGATCCCAGGAGCACTAGTAAGTTGTATGCATAATCATTCCACACAACTGCACACAGTTTGTTAGAATGTTCATAGAGAAAGCTGTATGCATATTTACACTTAACAACTGTACAGATTTTGCTAGAATGCTCAAATAGAGAGTGGTATGCATATTCATACCCCTCAACTGTTCCAATCTGCCCAGTATGTCCTGATAAATGGCCCACATCACCTGCCTTTTGCCCTGTTCCCCTGACAAATTAGTGTGATGATCCAAGAAATGTAGGCAGCTGTTAATGACATATAACTGATAGTCAGACTTGTACATAGTCAGAGAATGTACATGCAAACATACCTGTCATCCCAGCATCTCACCCAAAGTGTATGAGAGCAGTCTCAAAACATGTTGCATTAACACCTGCATCTTGTCAAGCCTGTACGTAAGACACAGGTCCCGTACATACTACTCTACAAACATACCATTGTACAATATAATGCCATTGGGTAGTGTAATAATACATGTAAGGTACAGACCACTGTAGTGACTATGAATGTTGTGAAAACTACAAGGATTTATTAGTTGTTAATTGAACTCTTTCTCACCCCTACCATATGTGCAAAAATAACTGATTTCCACAACTCATTTGGTATGTCTACACTCCTAACCTTTGTTGGGACATATGTCCTATTGTTTTATAAATATTCACATCTGTTTCTATGCATGTGCCATGTTACAGTACTCCAATATTGGTGGCCTGTTGCCATCAATGAAACCTGCATGTTGTTGTAATGGCCACTGTTTTCCCATATATGCATGTGTTCCACCTGCTCTGTAACTATTTATATCTGGTGTCCTGGGTAATGGGAATACCTATGCATGCTGTTATAACTAATCATGAATGCTGTTGACTATAACTAACCCATATCTGCCTTAAACATAGGACAACATAGCTCGTATAAGAAGGCCGGTCCCAGCGGACCCACCTGTCCCACTTCAGCTAGCCATGGCACCGGGCACCAGCACATCTGGGGCCCAGCCTGGGACCTCCTCATCCATTGGCCCTGCACCACCTTCAGGTGGAACCTCCACAGGGGATGGGGCTCACCCCCCCTGGGACCAGGAGTGGACAGGAACTTGTTACCCATGGTATGGTCCAGGCCGTGGTGTATAGGGAGCTTGACAGGGAGATTCAAGACTGCCTACGCCAGATTGAGGGCCAAGTGGCACCACTAGAGGGTGAGCCTGCCCCTCCTACACAGCCCCCAGCACAGCCACCTTCTGGGCTGTGAAGGTGCAGTGGTGACTGCCCATAGGTGGGGAACTCAGTCCCACTGTATCCATTTGTGGGCTCATGGGTTTGCGACTTCCAAACACCCCTCCCCGTCCAAGGTGTTTTCCCCCCACATGTGTCATATACCACCCCTGTACGCATCTTGTTTGTCTTATCTGTCATCCTAAACAACCTATCCTCCCTGATCCTACCTACTCTCCTTCCCCAACATCCCACTCTCACCTAAAAATAAAAGAAAAAAAGGGCAATCTGTTCCTGCAAAAAAAGCACACCCCATACATAGCTGTCCATTTCACACATGCGTCCACTGGACACAAGTAAATGTTTCTAATTGGCATCACAACATACTATTATTGTCCTCACCCCTCTCTCAGCATTGTGAGTGTCCAAATGTACTGCCAAATATATTGCATATGCACAGCCGTTGCTTTAGAATAAATGGACAGCTATGGACCTTCCCTACACCCTTTCTGCACATCCCTAGCTACCTTGCCTACTGTCTTTCCCTCTTTGTGCCCCTTTTTCACCACTTTCCTATCACCCCTTTTTTCTTTTCTTTTAAAGAAATTAGTGCTGGGGTAAGTGGGAGTAAGCACTTTTAAGCAGCAGTGAGGGGTTTCAGCCTGTTTGCGCAGGGGTAAGCACTGCTTACACAGGTTAAGCAATCAAAAAGGTAACTGAGTGTAAGGAACTGTAACCAAAAGTAACCACTGCTTACCATCGCACAAACCCGCGCACACCCGCTCACAACTGCTTAAAAGTGCCTTAATCACTCCGTATCCAACGACCCTTGTTCTGCCCAGCAACAAAATAAATGGCCTCTGGAAGGCTCGAAATCGGGACCCTACACACCACAACTAATGCGATTAACCACTAAGCCATGGCAGATTTACAAACATTTGATGTTATCACAAACATATCATCCAGCACAGTCATTCAACAGTATAGGAAATGTATTTCATTATGTAGATGTATGTGTGTGTGTTTATGTCCAGATATATCTACATGCATAGATATAGATATATATATATATAGATATATCAAGAACAAACCATGTGACAACAAAGCATTAAAAAAGAATGAAAAGGAAAACACCAGCAACTCCTGCATTATGTAGTGGTGTTGTCCTATGTAATATCAAGACTCCTTCAGACAGACGTGTCATTAATACACGCAAACATTTGTACATTGCCCAAATACATTACTTTGAGCATTTTATTTACATTAACAAAACAGTTCCTGTCCAATCATAATGTGAGAACAGTACTCTTGCAAGGTGCTGTGTGCAACATCATCATCATTAAAAAGTTAAATGGGGTAACCATAGAGGGACCGGTAGTGTCGTGTGTACACTGGGGTCATCTGCATCATGTGTACCTGGAACCTTTAGGAGTCATGTGCATACCAGGATCATGTGCCTGAGAGAGGGGTGAGGACAACAGTAGTATGTTGTGATGCAAATTAAAAAGGTTACATGTGTCCAGTGGACACGTGTGTGAAATGGACAGCTATGTCTGGGGCAAAAGTTGTTCTGGGAACAGATTGGCCTTTTGTTTCCATTTCTGTAAGGTGAGAGTGGGATGTTGGGGAAGGAGAGTAGGTATGCTCGTGGAGGATAGGTTGGGTAGGATGACAGACAAGACAGCATACAGGGGCGGTATATGACACATGTGGGGGGACACCTTGGACGGGGAGGGGTGATGGCAGTCACAAGGCCATGAGCCCCCAAATGAAAACAGTGGGATGGAGGTCCCCACCCATGGGCAGCCACCACTGCACCTTCACAGCCCCAAAGGTGGCTGTGCTGGGGGCTGTCTAGGAGGGGCAGGCTCACCCTCTAATTGTGCCACTCTGCCCTTGAGCTGGTGTAGCTGGCCTCAAACCCCCTTATTGAGCTCCCTATGCACCATGGCCTGGACTGTACGATGGCTGACAAGTTCCTGTCTGGACCTGCTTCCAGGGGGGGCAAGCCCCATCCTCAGTGGTGGTTCCACCTGAAGGTGGTGCAGAGCCAACAGAGGTGGAGGTCCAAGGCTGGGCCCCAGATGTGCTGGTGCCCAGTGCCATGGCCAGCTGAAGGGGGACAATTGGTTTAGCCAGGACCTGCAATCCCATACAGCCTATGGTGTTGCAGTTTTAACACAGATAAGGCTTAGTAATACTCAACAGCATTCAGGATTACTTATAACAGCATGCATAGATATTACCATTAACCCAAGACAACAGATGTCATACATTTGCAGAGGGAGCACAACACATGCATATATACTGCATGACATCTGTCCAAAGCGTAGATGACTTGTGACTGCAGCTATGAACAGTGGCCCATTATTGGCATGTCACTGTGATAACCTCAGACAGTGACTGTCATACCACTGTTTCATGTGACGTATGTCCAATCAGGGATGCAATGTCAGTAACTCTCATCACTGTCACCGTGTACTGACTGCAATCCTCACACTATGCTTCTGCAGTTCACAGATGTGTGTTCTGTGAGTAACACAAGAAACAAATGGTTCCACACACTGACCAGTCCACAGATGACCCTACAGATGGGGTTTCCTCACAAACAGAGCACTGTGTTGTCAGTTATTAAAACATGCAGACTAGCCATTACCACACACAACCTGTTAAACTGGCAGTAGTCTGAATGAAGCATAGCTACACTTACATGCTGTAGTCATGTCTGGCACATCACCCTCCTGTCTTTAGGCTATTTTCCACAGTGTATGTTGTTTGAGGAATATCCAGATTTCATCTGTGATGCTGTTTACCAAACACCAGATCCAGGTTCCACTCACAGCGACTGTCATGGGCAAACACCAACATGATGTTCCTAGATATTGTACTGTGTTTCCATGCAATTGGCTATGGGAATGTCACCACAGCTGTTCCACATGCAATCAGCTAGAGGAGGACTGCAATAGGTGCAGAGGCCATCACCTGATCATGACCATCACTTACAAAACACAAGCTGCTGCTGAGCAGGTGTACATCTCCACATCCACCAGAGAGTGTGTGGGAGGGACAGACAGAGGCAAAGTACATCAGAGAAGGGCTGGGAGACTAAAACCTAAGCATCTTCTGTCACACACCTACCAGTACAGGGGTTCAAACCCCTGACTGACTAGCCATTACTATTACAAGTGCATGCAGTTACTCCATGTGCCACATAGCTGACATGTTGGTGTGCTGTAAGAACATATATGTGTGCTGGTGAGCAACATCTGCAACAGAGATATAGTAGACATACATTAGGTGTAGCACACATGGCTGTCCACATGAACAGATGTCATTGTCAACACAACCACACTCTCTAAGGGACTCAGACACATTGGCACACTTTGGCAGGCTCACAAATACACTTCCTAACTACTAAGTTTGCCACACTGCAGTAATGCACAGGTATTACATGCACCACAGGGGATATCCTGAGGTTCTATGGGCTAGGGCATGTGAACATGTCTGACATCAGTCAGTATGCCAATGGGAGTTATACTGGGTGTGACTGTGGTTGGGAACATCATACCCCACATGCAGACACAAGGTGCCAGTACTGACATGCATGTGTGCATTGCTTCATGGGTGTGTAGTGGTTGGCTGTGCAAGATGGCTGTACAAGGCTGGGTGAGGGGTAATCCTTGGCATCAGGCCACCTGACAATGGTCTGCAGTGTGGTTCAGTGGTGTAGTGTCTGCAATGTCCCACACAGATGGGTATTGTATGACCTGTCCTGTCATCCTGGTTACCATTGTGTGTGGCCATTGCTTTGCAATGCATGCCATGTCTGTGTTTGATAGTCCTTGACATGGACAATGCCTGGGATGTGCACATCCCACAATAATGTACAGTGACATGTTTAAGTGTACCTGGTTTGCCTGGCACATGTTGTGTACACTGACTGTTATCATCAGATGTGCCAATACTGGCCTGTGCCAATACTGGCCTGGTGTGGCAGGACCTGCTAATAGACAGCAGGTTGACCCTGCACCTGCAATGATAGCATGATACAGGTATTCCCTGGTGTCAGTGGCATCTGTTCATACAGGGCATGTGTGTAAGGCATTGTATGTCCTTTGTGGATCACATTTGATGGCACCACATATGTTGCAGGCGTCCAGTGGGGAACATAGTGAAGGTGCATTGTCCACAATTATGTGCCTATTGTACTGTTGGACAGGGTGCCATGCCCTCTGCGGCCCACTGCAATCACACCATGCCTACTATCTGTCAACAATGTGCAGGGTACTAGCAACATAGCAGGATATTCTAGGCAAGTGTGTTTGTGTATGACACATGGGTTCAGACCATAGTCTGGGTAATAGTAGGGTTGCTTACTGTGTTCACCAGGCCTTTTGCCAGATGTAGGGGTATGGCTTGCTAACCCAGTCTCTTGGCTGATTGAAATCTGTAAACCTCGTGAGGTGGACATTGTGACATATAATATGGCCACCATATAGGAAAACTACAAAACCCACTCTTCAACATGTCCAGTGGTTTGACATTCACAGCCACCTCCACACAGGTTCTGACTGTCACACACACACACACACACACACACACACCTGCCATGTCTTGGAATAGAACTCCTACCTAACTAGTTTATCACACTACAGCATTACACAGTTATAGCACGTACTACAGAGATTATTAGACTACTCCATCCCCAATGGTGTATTTCACAAGGAATGACATCAGCAGGTTTACCAAAGTAGGGCATTTCAGATTTCCTGCAAGTGAGTAGCCCAAAATGCATTGCTCACAAAACAGACAGTGAGACACACACAACATGTCCACAACTGACATGTGTGGGTATAGAACCCATGACCAAGATCTATATCACACTACTGCATGGAGATGTTATAGGACGCACCACAAGGATTACTAGCAACCTTATTCTCCAGAGGTGTATTTTACAGGGTATGACATCAGCAGGAGTACCAAAGTAGGGCATTGTAAATGTCCTGCAAGTGAGTAGGGTATAATGCATTGCTCCCTACACAGACATTGAAACACACAGAAAACATACATAACTGCCATGATTGTGGATGGATCCCTACCACAGTTCTAAATCACACTCCAGTGGTACGCAGTTACAGGACACGCTACAGAGATTACTGGGTTACAGCAGTCCCAGAGGTGTATTTCTAGGTGGGTGACATCAGCAGGGTTGCCAAAGGTGAGTATGTGAATCATAAGGAGTGTGCATACTCTAAAAAGCATTGTTCCCTTCTCAGGCAGACACACACACACACACACAGTTAGCATGTCTGGGATTAGAACACCTACCAAACTAGTTTATCACACTACAGCATTACACAGTTACAGGACATGCTACAGAGATTACTGGGTTACAGCAGTCACAGAGGTGTATTCCTAGGTGGGTGACATCAGCAGGATTGCCAAAGGTGAGTATGTGAATCGTAAGGAGTGTGCATACTCTAAAAAGCATTGCTTCCTTCTCTAGCAGACAGACATACACAGCATGTCTGGGATTAGAACACCTACCAAACTAGCTTATCGCACTACAACATTATGCAGTTACAGGACGTGCTACAGAGACTACTAGGTTATAGTAGTCACAGAAGTGTATTCCCAGGTGGGTGACATCAGCAGGATTGCCAAAGGTGAGTATGTGAATCATAAGGAGTGTGCGTACTCTAAAAAGCATTGTTCCTTTCTCAGGCAGGCAGGCACACACACACTGAGTTAGCATATATGGAATTAGAACACCTACCAAACTAGCTTATCACACTATAGCATTATGCAGTTACAGAACGTGCTACAGAGATTACTGGGTCACAGCAGTCCCAGAGGTGTATTTCTAGGTGGGTGACATCAGCAGGATTGCCAAAGAAGGGCATTTCAAGTGTACTGCGAGTTGTACATGTCTTGTACCTGTGTGTACCCACTGCTTACTGTCACAAAAACACATTTACACCCGCATAAAAGTGTCTTATTCAGTCCTAAATGACATTATCAACAAGCCTTGCAGGTCTTGAACCCTGGACCATGCACACCAAGGTCACTGGACTTACCACTAAGCCATCTGGGTTGTATACATGTTTCATGGTTTTTATAATACACATCTTACTACAGGTATTCCACAGTACTGAAAACAAATGGGACAGTCACTTTGTGTACATATATACAGTACCATTGAATGTACTGTACTCTGTGAAACAACATAGACAAGTCTACATCTGTACAACTGTCATAACTAAATACATATATGCACCTTATGGGATGTATACACACATATTTATATACGCATATACACAGACACAGCTATAGCTACATGTCTGAACACCCTTTGTAACACAGAAGGGATCCAAAGGAACTGATGTGTACACAAAACAGAAGCATCTCTTGTTTTATAACATTTAAATCGCAATCAGTTCACCAGAGAAGGGATGGTTGTTGTGTATGTGGAGTTTGGGGTGGGGAATGATGGCTAAGGAAATATACCCTGGGGATTGTGGAGTTTGGGTGGGGGAATGATGGGTATGGACATACACCCCAGCTACCACTTCTGTGTCACTGCTCGACAGTGGCACAGGAAAACAACATACCCAACTGTAGTCGTTCTTGACTGTCTATTCTTTTCTATTCCTAACTATGTAATAATTTGTAGACTCCACTCACCACAGATGACTACCATGGTGTGCAGCATGTTAAAAGACATAACACATGTGTATGCCTGGCTACAGGGTAGTCACACACACACAAACACACACACACTTGCCAGTATTGTGCATACACATCTTGCCTATGTAAAGGTAACTAGTAGAGTGGTATGCAGTTGGGGTATGTGCCACAGCCACCATACAATTACACTTACTCTGATTCTGCTTCTGAGCTGGGTGACATCACAGGACTGATTACTTGCAGTGGGGTGGGGAAAAGGGTGGTTTAGCAGATGACAAGGATAAAGGCCAGTGCAAAAGGTGGTTTCTCTTTGGAAAGCAGCAAAACCCACTGTCATGACAGGATGCAGACACAAATACACACACACAACCACACTCAGCCATTTGCTGACACACACACACAGTTGCCAGTGGTGGGATCAGAACTCCTGCCTATCTACAGATCACTATTACAGTACTACACAGTTATGAGATGCACCACAGAGATTACACATTTCAAGGCAGTCAGAATGCCCTTCTAAGAGTGAGGACAACAACAGGGATACTGACAGTTAAGATGTACATAGCTGTAAACCTGTGTGTTTAAAGTAGGAGTCCATTACAACCTGTATGCACAAACATGACACATCATCTGCAGGTAAGACATAGGTAGGCCTGAGAGGTATAGTTGTAGCACAACAAGCCCTGAACTGGAGTATGCCCATCTGTGGAATGGACAACTACTATCACTATACAGGGTTACAGTGGTCATGCTCATACACATAGAATCACAGGACTTGTTTGGATGCATTGACTCCAATTACACAAGGTGACAGTGGGCATGCTCATACACTTAGTAGCACAGGGCCGTTTGGGATGCACTATGACTACAACTACACAAGGTTATACTGGGCATGCTCATACACTTAGAAACAAAGGGCTTGTTCGGATGCACTGACTCAAATTACACAAGGTGGCAGTGGGTACGCTCATACACTCAGTAGCACAGGGCTGTTTGGGATGCACTCCGATTCTAACCACGGAAGGCCACAGTGTGCATGCTCATACACTTACATGTACAGAACATGTTGTAATGGACCCCTATTGTAAACACACAGGTTTACAGCTATGTACATCTTAACTGTCAGTATATATGCACATCATACAGGTTTACTACCAGATACCTGTATGTGGCCTGTAAATGATATATCTGTGTCTGTGCTGTGTGATACACATGCATACATGTACATGAAGTACTGACATATATATATATATATGTGAAGTATACACAATCATGCATGTGTGGAAGTGACAGACAATAGGTTAACTGGGACACACAGGTGGATGCTAACTACAGCATGTGTCACACACATTGCTGCCCTGAAAGGCATACATTGATAGCAGGTTGTGGACAGTGGCATTATACTTGGAACAGTGGCATGTGCAAGCATAATATGTGAGCCCCATTGTCTAATGGTACTGAGGTGCAGGTGTCAAGATGACCTCTCCCGGCTGTGTTAGTAGTTGTCATTATTAGCAGGACCGCTACACTAAGTATATCTGACATTGGTCATATACACAACATCTGCTGGTGTCCGTCACCTTAGATGTAGCATTTGATACCAACCACATTACTGCCACTCACAGTGATGTCATGGTACGAGTGGCAACTGCTTGACCAAAACAATGAGCCAATGTCCTGCTGTAATTATGAGGTTGTCCAGTGTCTGTCATTCTGGGATGTCATGACTGAAAGACAAGCCTTTGTCACACAGCACATGCATCCATGATTCAAGGGAGTGTGGATAATACCTAGGTCGCATTTACCCATATAGTGGCATTCCAAGGCAAAAGTCCTAAACACAGAAGTAACACCCTGACACCTACAAGACAATTGCATTGGATGCTTATGCTAACCAGTGCTAGATGTGTGGCTTTCGTAATCCATTTGCTCAATGTAGAACCTACAATGGGGAATACTGACATCTGTGCAGTGAGGAACACCTGGCTGAAGGCTCTGTAGTGCACAATTGCACTACCACCATATAACTCAGATCCAGACATGTGGGCCATAACACTGGTACAGACCATTCCAGGTGGTGGTGTCCACATATTCATAAAGGCTACTCACAAGTAAAGACCACTACTCTGACATAAGTCATCACAGATGAGTCAGGTACAGGTGACCATGGCAAAAGCTGCATTCTAGGGTGTATCCTCATACATCCACCACCATGTCCTCAGACTACCAACACACATCCATACATGTGGTATGACATAGTATGGTAGAACACCAAATAACCTTTGATTGGTGGACTGTACCTAGCCCTACATCAACTGTGCAAAGTACCCATGTACTGCCACAGTTGCATAATGTGTTATGCAATGCAATTATACCACTGTTTGTAACCAGGTCAGTTGTACACATACCAGGGTCCCTCGGATGTTGTCAGCATTAACACAGTCAACTGTTGCTGTACACCAGTAAACAACACCCTCATGGTTGGATATGACCTAAATGTACCTGCCCTGGATATGTACATCCCACACTCATACAACATAAATGAAAATACCATAGCTGTTGTTGTCCTTTCTACATACAGGTGGCTACATTCATTACACACATGCACATGGCAGATAGGTCCATGGCTGCTGAATGATAACAGTACATAAGGTTTGATATCTATGTTGACAGAGGTAATATTCCCTCTCTACTGGTCACCCATGACACCTATCATATCATACAACAACCCATGTGGCATGTATGTCATTAGACATGTCCACCTAATGCAATGCCTACAAACATACCCAAATAACAGGATCATAGGACCTACACACATGGCCTGTATTGACAGACTCAGGGAAATACAGCTATGCTCTGTATGTTCCTGAGTAGTTACAGGTGATATGTCCATGACATGTACAGCCATGTGTGCCCACAGCTCCTACATATACCCCATGTCAACAATTGCAAGCCATGCATGCTGTGTGCTGTCTGGACATTAACCTTATTACCACAATAGCCAGAATGTGCTGGGGTGAGATGTTTACAAGCCACAGACCTCGCACATGCTTGAATGAGTGTAATGCCTAGCTCAAACAGAGCACATTGCTGGCACTCTTCCAGTAATCATGAGGTGTGTGTGGCATATATGAAGTGCTCACTGTTGACCATTACAGTGCCCTGGCTTCACCATGGAACTGTCAAGTAACAGTTTGTGGGATCATGACATGGAATATTGCTGTGTGTGTGTCTTGCTGATATGTGCTGTTGGCATGAATGTACACTTGGCTACTCAGTGAAGGTGGTTGTGTGTCCTACCAGTACATGAATACAACATCCATTATGGTGTAATGCTTGGCTAGGTTTCACACATGGTGTGGGGAAGGTGTGGAATGTATCCTCTTGACCTGCTAGTCCACTTACTGATGGAGACTGCATATGTGTACATGTATTGATGTGTGTTTAGATTCCATGCATGTGCAGTGTCTGATGTTTGAAGGTGACTGTTGTCTTAGTACATCATGCTGTTGCAATGCAGCCTCAACATTGCCAACTGTATATGGTGATATGCTCAAAGTACAGTAAGCTGTACTTTAGGTATGGACAGATGTTTGGACATGACTACTAAGTGGTGGGGCTACTTTGCAGATGAATGATTACTGAGGACAGCTCACAGGTGTGTTACAACCATTCCTACAATAACCTGTGTAACTGCTACACTATGGTTCTGTTAATTGAAGTGGAAGACACACAAAGTAGAATGCAGTAAGGGTGACACTGAAGGCAAACCTCTTGACACCTGTAACAGTAACACCTCCCCTGTGCATATATTGTGCATATATCAGCACAGGTGGCAAAGGAAAGAGTCAGTATGCTTTGTAGCATGCGATAGTGCTGTAACTCTGTAATACCTATCATGAGATAGGCAGGTGTTTGATTCACAGTACTGGCACATGTGGGTGTGTGTGTGTCCATATATGTCACATATGGTGGGGAATACATCCCAAATGTTTTTCACTCTCCTGAACACTGTGGTAGACATCAGTACAGAGTGAAGTGTAGAAAGAAAGGCATAGGCAGGTGGTTGAATCTCACACATGTCAAGTGTCTGTATGTGTGTGACATAGGTGTATATCTTTGTGAATGCCACAGTGTGTGTGTGTGTGTGTGTGTGTGTGTGTGTGTGTGTGTGTGTGTGTGTGTGTGTGTGTGTGTGTGTGTGTGTATGGCTGTCCAGTCCCTGGTGTGAGGCTGTATTTTACCATAGTGAAATGTTAAGGCCCCCTCCCCATCCACTCAATGCAATCTAGTATCCCTGTTGATGTCATCAATCTTAGAAGGGCATTCTAACCACCTGTAAACATGTACACCCTGGGGTGAGGCTTGTTGTTACATAGCCGACTGATGAACCCCCCACCCCACATTCACTCACTGCAATCTAGTATCCCTGTTGATGTCCTCGATCTTAGGCCATTCTGACTACCTGTACATGTGTAATCTCTGTGGTGCGTCTTGTAATTGCATAGTACTATAATGATGATTTGCACATAGGCAGGGGTTCTCATCCCAACACTGGCAACTGTGTGTGTGTGTGTGTGTGTCAGAGTGTGTGTTACTGTCTGTGAATCCCTGAGTGTGTGGGTGTGTTACTGTGTCTGTGAATCCCTGAGTGTGTGGGTGTGTCTGTGTTTGCATCCTGTCATGAGAGCGGGTATTACTGCTTCCCAATGAGAAGCCACTTTTTCCACTGGCCTTTACCCTTGTCATCTGCTATACCACTCTTTTACCTCCTCCCCACTCCAGGTAACTATACCTGTGATGTCACCCACTATGGATGTGACGGCTCTGAACACAGTAGCTTACTACACAGCTATCATGCTCTTGGATCATTAGATCAGTAAACATAATTGAAACTTGGGAGATTAAAACTGCGATGTGGAAGCTACAAAGTGCATGCAGGTATTGTCATACAGACCTGTGAGTAGTCAACATTTACATATGGGACACTAACCGCAAACACTGACATCCCCCAGCACATGCAATTACACCTGAAAGAGGAAGGCAGAACATCAAGATCAACATGCAGTTACTGTTACACATGATACATACTGTCAAACGTACCAAATGCATTCTAAAACTGTACTACATGGTATGTCTGTTGCCTGTCAAACACTACTCAACAATATTAATCTACAATTGTCTTCCTAGTATGTTCACCCTGTGCATCAGACCATATGAGCATGTCCCTGCACCGATGATGTGGATGACAGGGATGTGGCACAGGCATCATCATATGCACAGGGTGATAATGTTTGCCAGAGGCCTAGGCTGCACCATTGGATGACATCATGTGTGTGGGTTAGGGCCTTTGATATCATTGGGCATGTGTGGATGTTATGTGTGTGTGTGTGTTGAGGTGCCCTACATTTGTTTCTGGTGTGTGTGTGTGTATGTATGCACACAGGTCTGGCATGTGGCTGGCCTACACTGGGGTATTATTGACAGCTGCAGACTGTACAGGGCAGGTTCCACAGTTCACAGTGTCCGGCCATGGCCACGTGACCTGCATCTGCCAGGGGTTGCACAGGCACTACCAGGCAGAGGTCCAGATTGGGTACTGTCTGATGACACATGTCCACTGGAACCATGTCCCTGTTGGGACCATCCAGGACCATGTGCATGTGGCCTGCTGTGTCCTGGTGTGGACAGCACAGCACCAGCTGCACTGCTGCTGCTACCGCCACTATGGGAGCGGGCATGTGAAGTAGCATGTTCATGTAGACCTGCAACAGGTCATGTAGCTGGCCTATGTCCACGTGTCCGATGCCTCTCTCTCACCAGATATTCCAGCACAGACATTCCACCCTTGAGGATTGACTTGCCATGGTTAAGGACTCCCACCATGTCTTCCAATCATCTATCCATCTGCAAGATGATGGTGAGCATTTGCAATTGCCTGGATGTTGTCAGTTAAAGAATGGACAGCAGCCCTCTGAAGCCTCAGACCTTCTCTGTTGTGCCATTCAGCACATGCCTGTGCCTCCATTACAGCCTGAAACATGTGTCTGGTGACACCAGCTGATGTGCTTTGTCTTGCAGAGGCATGTTGGCCAGTGGTCCTCCTACGAGCAGCACTGGGCACATGCCTGTGTGGGACATCACCAGTCAGTTGGCTGGGATCATGGTGTGCAGGCACACCTTCCATAGTCTCCACACTTCCCTGTTCCATGCTACCATCCACCAACTGTCCTTCCTCTATGGCCACTGGTGATGGGGTATGTGTAGGCAGGAGAACTGTGTGTGGGGATGAGGGGGATACAGGTGGAATGGCAACCAATGGCACAGATTCAGCCCCTGACAACCCTGCCTGTGCCTCAATCATACTTTCATCATCACTGCTAGAGTCTGTGGGGACACTAACATCAGGTGGACCACAGGAGGGCAATGCACCTACATCAACACCTGTGGGAGCAAACAAGAACTGTACATTACAAGTTATACAGACACACACAGACAGACACACAGGCAGACACACAGACAGACAGACACACACAGGCACACACACAGACAAACACACACAGACAGACACACACACAGACAGACAGAGACACACACACACACACAGACAGACACACACAGACACACACACAGACAGATGCATGCAGACAGACCCACAGACAGACACATGCTATGGCACCCAATGGCATGCAACATGCATGTGATATGGCAGATGGCATTCAGCTTAGACAATTATAGTGGTAGTTATCATACATCCCTGAATTGCACACAACAGCATGCATGTGTTATAGCAGAAGGCATGCACCTTACACATTTATAGTAGTAGTTAGCATACATCCCTGTGTTGCACCATTTGTGTTAGTAGCTTATGCCCCATACCTGCAACACAATGCATGCACTATGCACCGTTGCACCACACTGCCATGTTTTGTGCAACATACCCCACATGTTAACAGACCTTTGCTGACCTTTGTACATCTGCCACTGATGCTTTGTGTTGGCCACTGACCCTATGTGTGAGGAGGACATGTGCAGAAGGGTATGTGGAGTGAATACTATGTTTGCCTGAGACCTAGCTTGCATATCTCCCCCAAAGCAGTGCATGTCTGTTCAACATTATTCTGCCTACCTCTGAGCTGAGTCTACAGACAATGTGCATGTGGCTGTACACACATGTTTGACATGGCTGTCCCTACTTTGCAATGGTGCCACAGACCAGCACAGGTTAACAGTACACCAGCCTGATGTGTGGCATATGACCTTGCCAATCACATGTAGTATGACATGTCTTCTGCTGATGTGTTGAATGACATGCATACATGTGTAACACAATGGTGTCCTTTCAAATATACAGTAAGGTAATGGTGTCCCAATGCAGGGACATGTTATACTAACATGGACCTTCAGCTGACGCAATGTTGTCAGTCCACCCTACAAATATGATGTGCATAGCCATTGCAGGGCATCATGTGACTTCACTATTGCTATACAGTGTGAGTTACAGACACAGTTCATAGCCATGACTGTGTTCAGATACAATACATATCTAATGTGGAATGTGACCTGCATCACTGAGGTGTATACACACTAAACCCTAATGTGGAATGTGTGACACAGGTCACTGTAGGGTATACAGATGACACCCCTGCACATCTGCAACCATATTACTGATGCCTGGCAACTATGCCCAGACATGGCTAACTTAGCAGTACTCCATGTCCCACATGCCATCTGTGTACCTCACACACATGAGGAGCAAGCATGACAGTGATGTCTGACACCAGCAAGGTGAATGTACTGTATCTGTGCCCTGCTGTGGTTGTATGTGTATGTTGTGCAACACATGTATGTATTTGGATACTGTATAGGTGAATGCTTTCATGTTGTGACACACTCAAGATGTTCAAGACATGTTATTTGGTGGTTTTGATGTCATGCCTACACAAGTTGTGCACATGCCTGTATGATGTTTAATGTTTCAGATCTGCAATATCACCATTATACAAAGGCCATAGTTGTATTGTGTCGAGCCGATGTACAACAAGATGTACACACATGTACATCACTTCTACTGTGTGTGTTGCTTCATGTCTCTGGCCATTCTCCATGGCCATGTGTACACATGTTTTGTCCAATGGTTGTGATGGGCATCTATGTCACATATCAGTGTTATCCCATATGACATACACCCATAGATGTCATATGCTCCACTGAGGACAGGGTTATGCAGACAAAGGGTGGTATGTTTGGGATGTTAGATATCATGTTTTGCAGGATAGTTGCAGTGTTGCAGTCAGCCCATTACATGTCATGGACATGTCAGATAGCACATGACATTGTGTGACATTTATAGCACGGGTATAATCCACAAGGGTGAATCCTGTGGGCTGGTCATACTCCAGCTCCAACACATTTAGAGTGTGTGCACACATATGCTTTCTGTATAGTACTGCTTGTATTCCTCACATGTGTAATGCTGATCTGTAGTACCTGTCCCTACAGTGAACCACATCTCCAGCATTGTATTCACAGCTGTCCACACATCTAGCAATGACAATTTGTAAGGTTTAGTGTAGATGTTTCATATAGTCTTCAATCATTCCACATGGGTAACCACTGTGATGCATTGCAGGTCTGACCAGTGTATATTAACAGGACCACCATACATTATGTGTATGTGTGTTAAATGACCACATGGCAGATAGCATGAAATTAATATGATCTGTGCATTATCAAGCCTGGTAAATAACAATCTTACCTGCAACAGGCTGGTGTTGCTGCAAAATGCCAGAGGTACCTAAATAGGAGTTTCACAGCAGTAAGATCATTATCTACACCTGTGTGATAGCTACAGGGTGCAATGTCCATGTTAGCACATAAGCCAGTACAATAGACTATACTATGGAGTATGCACATCTGTGCATACATAGAGTAGCAGACTATAGTATGTGGCATGTGTGCATACATGCCTTGCATATGATGTTACATTACATATTGTACAGTAACACATGTAACTATATGAAATATAGTTGTGTTATATGTGCAGTACTGACTTACCAGGCAACTCCAGGCTCGGTGGTTGAGAGACACCCACCTCCACAATACCAGCTAAAGCTTGTGGATGGAGGTCTGCAGGTGTCCCCAGGTTGGCCAGTAGCTCCTTGGTACGTGTGAGTAGGGGCTAGGTGAGTGGACCCCCACCTGCTGCACCTTGTTCCCTGGTGATTGTATTAGCAATGTTTCACCCATCTTATGAGGTCCGTGCAGTGTCAGCGCACCTGCTGATAGGTGTGATTGTGGCCGCCAACATCATTTACCCTCCTGCGGAGTTCCTCCTACTGGGCATCCCACTGCTATGCATCCTGTGGCACATGGCTGAAGAGTGTTACATGGTTGTCGAGGAGGTATAGTATGAGGACCTCATCTTCCAAGTGGGTGTATGGTGGCAGCCTGGCACGCGGCATACCTGGAAGACATAATGATGGAGACAGGTCACAGTAACTCACACAGAAGTACAGAAGTACAGCTGAACATACATGTGTATCACATTTATTAAGCTTACAAATATGTCTTTGCAAATCTACATGACACTAACACCACTGACATGTTTAACTCATACACATTTGACACTTACTGGTGATTTGATGTTATCACCATATATGTGTGTCAAGTGATGACATTGCTCATACTCCATGTGGATGTCTTGATGTGGACATGTCTGTTTGTCTGTACTGGTGTCTTTACCTATCAGCACGTGCCTGGATGTGTTCACATTAATGCAATAGACCTTAATGCTGTGTATATGTCACATATATAGTCATACACAGCCTTAAGGGACGTGACCTGTGACTCTGCAGACTTGCTCACAGAAAATTTTACATGTATGTGTTTTGCCATATACATCTACATGGCACTGTACAGCTGTTTAGCATCCTGCCATGTATTACCCATGTTGCACATGTGAAACACATGGGACAATGGCTATCCGGATGGTATTTGCAGGGGTGGATATCAACTATAGCATGTATGGTCATAGTGAACTAGTAGGCTATATGCCCTGGGCCATTTATGAGCCTAGGCTGAAAGGTTACCTAGCTGTAGCCAACAGACAGGTAAGTTTCAGTGGCAAGTTCAAGCAGTGACACAGAACTGATCCACAGGGTTACTGATATATTTGCCATGCAGTCCTCATACCGTGTCACAAAGAGGGGCAATGTGCAGCTTCACTGGACAGGGATGCATAGTATGGCAGGAGTATGTAAAGTGTATGGGATAGAGATCTGTCAGGCATGTTGTGATCCTTGTACTAGAAAGGTGGATGTCCATGAAGTATGTGTTTATTTGAAATCAGGATGTGTAAGTGTAGCATGTCCAACATTTCCGGGGTGGACATGGCTTTATTCAGGGTAGGCATTATGCTACATAGTGGATCTAAGGATTGGGAAGGCCAGTGTAGGCCATATGAACATGGCCAATAACCCTTAAAGGAGATATGTGATCTATTATGGGTCACTTGAGTGTTAAGTATGGCTGAACAATGATCTCTATATTCATGGATGGCACCCTGTCACGATTAGGGGTAAACCAAAGATAAAAATGTGCTCCACAACGTTTGAAATAGTTTAATAAAACAAAGATTTTGGACCATAAGCCCTTCCTCAGTGTGTGTGCCACGTACGGCTACCTGTCTGGTGTGGTGAAGTAACTATCAAAGGAAAGACTACTGTCCAGCTGCATCCCATGCACACACAGTTTCCATTATGTTGACCGCTGCCTAGGTGGTAGTTCATGGGTACATGGTTTTTAACATAGCAGATGACAATGCAATACTAAGCTGTCAGATCGTGGCCATACATCACGCACCACACATCAACCCACAAAGGCCCTTCTGTACGTTGACACACATTGAGTCAACTATTGCTCCTAGTTCATAGTCATTTGAAAACATCATTAGGCAGATGCCTTCTGTGTTAGTCTGTGTGGTATAGTTAACAAAGAGGGGGAGTACCAGGAATTAACCCTGTATTACTGTAGCTGGCACTGGTTTGATGTGCGTGTATTAGTCAGACACCTTCTGTAGTTTTGGTTTTGCCAGCAGTCCATTTGCCAACCACTCCTGTGACATAGGAATATGCACCTAATTTACTGAGTGTAGCTGGAACACAGTATGGGTGCTGGTGTCCTAAGACTTGGCAAGGTCATGATATGCTGTGTGAATCAACCTTACTGTCATCTACATCTGTACTGACTACATCAAATAAGTTGATCATGGTTCATGGCCTTACAGACCAGACTCAGCAGGGTAGAAGTGCACTATTTCCCATTATCAGTGGTGTCTCCCCCTTTGTGGGGTGTGATAACTGTTGCTGTGCACCATTCAGTGTGTACACAGCCTGACATGAAGCTATGATTGAACATGATGTGTATGTGGAGAGCAAATGGTTCTGACATTTCTGTAGGATACACACCGGGATGTTGACAGGTCCCATGAAAGCTGCATGTATGGCTTTAGAGAGTGCAGCTTGTACCTGCATAGTTGTTATTACAGGGGCTCTGTAGTGTACATGGATATATAAATATGTGTACCTGTTGGGGGGGTGGGAGTGGGCTTAGGTCCTCCAAGACCCTATCTGGATGAACAGGTGCTATTTCTGTAGGTGCAGTACTTCCCATGCCATAGTGCTGTGAAGCATGGCAGGTCTTGTTGTTGTCATTACGATTCATGACACAGCTATAGAGTGCTCTGTGGTTGGCCTCATAATATGTGGCTGATTAGTTTCACAGTAGCTTTGTGTGGTTTTATGTGGTGTATCTGCATCTTACTCAGGCTGACCAGGGATCACCTCCACTCATGTGTGTTCAGTCTTGCAACAGTTACTAACTTCTGTGGTACACTTGAAGGCAGGGTACCACCAGTTTGCCTTCTTGTTTGTGTTTGGTTGAATCTTAGTTCTGTTTCAATGGCACAATCACTGCACTTATGTGAGTGCTTAAAGTTCATTTGTATAGAATTCAGCATTTGTACATGCATTGTCCATCTGCAGTGGACTTCCACTTGAACTCTGCATGATGAAGGCACTATAGGGGAAGCATGAGCCCTAGGCAGTGTCCAGATTCCCAGGGCTGACAGGTGCAGGCCTTGTCTGGCAAAGCATCATGGTCTGTCAACCATGTTATTCCGGGCAGAGAGATAATGGATACACTTTGCACTGCACCAGTACATTAGACAATTGTGGAATACAATCCTTTTGTCCCTGTACTGTCGTATCATTCTGGCCAATGGCAGAATGCTACCCAGGCCTTGGGACATACCTGCATGGGCTACAAGACCTGACAGTTCCTACATGTGTGTTTCCATGCAGTCCAGGCTACTGCATCACAGGTCCTGCACAACAACATGGAATATGCCAGGGCCATGTGTATAGTTCAAAAGGTGGTCTGAGTGTATGGGTATGTGGCTAATCATGGCAGACAGGCAGCTGACAGTATGTTTGCCCTCGTATAGCTTGGTGTGTAACATAGTGCTAGAGTTTGCGTTCACAAATGAGTACTGTTGGGCATGTTTCCAGCCAAGTGTTCTGAGGTGTGGCACAAATACACAAACTATGTCATGCAGTTTGTGTATTTTGTTGTCTGTCTATTCCAATTTGGGAGGTCACTTGCTTAGCCAAATACATAGAAGCCTCTGTGAATGTGTGTGATTTCTGGTAGTATGTGTGGGTGTCCTTACTGTGTTCTGGTAAGGGTATGTGTTGGTTGTGATGATGAGATGCATGTGTTAACCTACACCTCATGACTGTCCAGTCCAGTCATAGCTGTTGACTGGACTGCCTTCCAGCTTACCCCTGTAGCTGCATCCCAGACAATGTGCGGGGTGTGGTGTTAGGTGGGTTTGGCAGTGTACATGGCATAGAGATTACATTCCCCCAGGATGGCCACATACACAAAGCTGACATTAGTAAACACCAGTAGCTGACTAGTGGACATGCCTGAATAAGCATTCAGTACTAAAAGTGCTAAGTACTGTATTTAGTTTACTTATTGCTTATGAAGATGTTTTAGACAGTGATGCTCACATGTAATTACTTGTGTTATGGACATGACAATACTGGCTCTTACAGAAACATAGTAGCTACCTTTAGCAGAAACCCTGCTCTGAGGAGTACATCACATCCTGATAGTTAATTACAGATGATGCAAGTGTCTACAGGTCTGTTTCCTTATCTGGGTATATACTCACATATCCACCAGAACCATAAGCTCTGTTGGGTACAGACACCCACTACCCAAACAGAGTCATGTATCAATAGACTCTGCTGCCACTATCAACATGATCAGGATATAATCAGATAGTGTAAGCCATCACCTATGAAGCAGCTATTACACATGGGCAGCAGTCTCCTACATCTTACACTCCTACTGCAGATGTTACACTGGAGTTAAAGATGATATGCAACCTGTTTCATTACCAGTACTGTGCACTACCTTCCATGCAGTACTTGCAAGCAGCTGTTAGGTTGGCAATGAGAGGTTAGGCTACACAAACCTGAAAGTTCAACCAGTGTGTCTCTACTCTCAATATCCACTCTATGTAGGTGTGCATATAGCCATTTGGCCCAGCCCTATAACAAGGGTCACTACACATTTGCATAAGATGTACACATGCATAGCTGTTATTGCTTGCAAATGATACTAGAGAGGTAGATATTACATGAGTTATGTGCATGGATAGTTACCTAGTTCTTCCAATTATCTTTGCTATCATGCTGCTAAACTGTCAGATGAATACAAGTCATATGTATCCTGTTATTGATTATTGTAATTGCCAATAGACATAACTAATGTTTGCATAACATAACAGAAAAGCTATGTAAAATGGAATACAGATCTGCTTAAAATATTGTACATTACACAGTTATTGGCACAATATCCCACAATGCAAACCATATTTGCACAGTAAGCCCACCTTTGACATGTTAATCTTACTTATACACCCACACATATGTCTACTGTTACAATATATCGACATATACTGTCCCGTTATAGCACATACTTGTTGGACCAACCCTGACACTGACAGTGGCTGGAAGAGAATTGGTGAGTTCCAAGCCCATATATATCATCCCTTGTGGTGTATGAGGAATTTGCCTTGTGACCTACAGCAGTACACACATAGAATACTACAAGCATTACTACTGCTCAACAATACACCACTACAAGATAGCTATTTCCACTATATACATTGATTACACTGTAATTCTTACAGAACAGGTACTACATACACAGACATACTAAATGTTATACATACCTTCTTAGTAATTGGAGGTGTTATTGACTGGTATATTACTCGTTTTCGGTTTGTGTTTCAGTATTTTGTACTGTTCTACAGGTAGATACAGGTGGTTTGAATGTGTGACAAGGCATCCATTTATAGTTAGAGATCAGTAACATGTGCTATCCTGATAACCAATTGGTGTTCCTAAGTAGTTAATTACATGCACATCAGCTGTGCAGCTACTGCCTTAGCCAATAGCATGGTAACAGTGGAATATAATTGAGTACTCCACTTGGGCATTGTCCCTTTGCCTTACTTGTGAGGAAGACAGCCTGGAAGTGTTGTTTGAAATCTATTGCAACAGCTGTATGGAGACAAACACTAATATATTGTGTGGAATGTCTAGATGATTTGGTCTAAATGTGAGTACTGCTGTTATATTTCTGAACATTGCTACTTGTGCAGGGTTTGTCTGTACCTAATACTTCTGCATATGTTTCAATCTGGCCAGGATGTTTGACCAGCTCACGACTGCATGGCTATGAATATAATGTTATAGGGTTTACAGTGTGCTTATCAGACATCTTTAGTTTGGTGTTAATGTGTATCATACTGTGCTGATGATCAGTAATCGATAACACTTCCTGGTGAAATTACTTTTCAACCCTCTTAAACGGGAATAGTTCAAACAAACCCTGTAACATCAGCAGCTCTTCCATTGTATAACAGCAACTATTTCACATAGGGCCAAGTTAGTGTGTCTGTGTCCAGGTATGTTAAGGTTTCAGCAGATGTTGTACAGTGGGTGAATAATTGGTTATGGTATGACAGTATGTATTGTTGTAATTAGTTTCGGTGTGGGGGAGATGTTGGTGGGTGTACATAGCAGATGCAGGTGTGTAGGAACCGCTTTTACACATTTTCTATATGTGTGTGGATGTTCTATCTCTATGTGAACACCTATCCCTTAGTGGACTAACACTATGGTAATTGCAGGCTGATTCATTAAAGCACTGTTAAATGCTTCATGTATAGCATGCAGGTACTGTTAGTCCTTGAATCATTTTGGCACTACATCAGAATGTAATAAAGTTTTGCTAAATGAAAGCTGTCTGTGTATTTCTGTCATGGATATTTGCAGTCATTGTAGTTGTGTTGGTGACTGTGTCCATAGAACATATTTGTAATAGTGTATTGGCATATACTCTTCATATGTTATGTTCATATTGTTTGGGGGGCAGAATGTGTGATTGCTATGGTCCATGTTATACTCAGATATGAACACTTCAGATGCTGTATACACACATGTATGTATGTGTATATATATATATATATATATATATATATATATATATATATATATATGTAGATATATAGATAGATAGATATAGATATATAATATATATTATTGCATACATTTATCTGTACCTCCATAGATGTGTAGATGTTTTAACCTATCTATATATCTACATATATATGTATATCTCCATATAGCGACATGTATCTATGTATCTCTCTCTCTCTCTCTCTCTCTCTCCCTATATACATATATATATATATATATATATATATATATATATATATAGCATACACCTTTCATTGGGTACATGGTGGTTTGTCCTATTTCCACACAATCCTCCCCTTTGTGTTTTAACCTGTCTGAATACACAACTGGCATAGGTGCATCTCAGATAGCTTAGTGGTAGGTTACTCTGAGAATGGTGTACATGGTTGCTGGTTCTGATCCTGGAAGGGGTTATTATTTTACCTCTCAGAGTAGGCACTGGTAGGGAAAGTGAATAATGCACATTTAAGCAGTTGTAAGCAGGTTTGCCCATGGACTGCGTGACGTTAAGCAAAGGCTAAACCTGTGAAGTGCTTATCCATTTAACCATGTTTACGCTCCGCTTACCGTCGCACAAATCCATGCAAACTCTCTTACAACTGCTTAAAGGTGCTTTAATCCACCTGCATCCAACAGCCCTTATTCTGGCCCTCAAAATAAATTAACAGCCCTTAAACCCGGGACCATGAACCCCACAGTCACTGATTTTACCACTAAGGCATCTGAGATATGTACAAATGTTATGGTGTTTAGAATATACATTTTACTACAGGTATTCCTCACTACTGAAAACAAATGTGACAGTCAGTTGGTGTACATATGTATGATACATGTTAATGTTCATTTGTTTGTGGAATTGGGTGTTTTAATGTGACATGACAGGTTGCATTATGGATGAGAATAGTTCTTGTTTTGTGTCCTTTTTATATTGTCCCCATACTCCATGTATACCCCTCCAGTTCACTTATTGAACATCCAACCCAGGCTCTCCTTGATGCATGATTTCATTACCCATCAATCTCCACAATCTCCACATACACAACAACCATCCCTTCTATGGTGAATTAAGTTAATATTAATAGTTATAATACCAGAGCTGCATGTGTTTTGTGTACACTTCAATTCCTTTGGATTGCTTCTGTGTCATGAAGTGTGTTCATAGATGTTTATATATATGACTATAGATGTAACTGTATATATATATATATATATATATATATATATATATATATATATATATATATATATATATATATATATATATATATATATATATATATATATATATATATATATATATATATATAGTATTAATTTATAACAGTTATTTATTTTATTTTACATTTGTTGACCGGGCTGGTCCAACTGGATATATGTCCATTTTCAGCAGAGGCCCGGGGAAAAAAGCTCTAAGTGAAAAACATCAAACATTAAAAAGTTACCAATATAGCTCAGAGAAAAAATAATATTAACATAATAGTATTTTTACAGTGGCTACAATAAGCAAATAAGAACATCAAAGGGTATTCAAATTGAATAGTAAGTTTCTGAAATGATTTGTAAGCAAGATAAATGAGAGTACTAGGAGCAGATAGCAAGCTAGTCAGGGTTAGAACACAGGCAGAGCCAGTGAGTTAAGATGTGAGTTTTGAGTTGGGATTTGAAGCTGGGAAGAGAGGAGATAGCAGTGAGGTTGGAAGGAAGGGAGTTCCAGGCTTTTTCAATTGTGTTAGAGAACAAGGAGTCACCTGCTAAGTTGTTGGATTTACAGGTAGATATTAGAAGTTTGTTAGAAGAACATAGGCTTTTGAGATTACAATACGGACTAATAAGGGTAGTGAGTATAGGGGTGTTAGTAGGTTTGTAGAGGATGTTATGGGCTGGTGAAATAAGATGAGATTTTGCATCTCAAGCCATCCCAATTGTTTTAAGTTTAAGCAATGGTTAGTTCTAAAGGTGGAGCCAGAGGCAAATCTGGCAATACTGTTGTAGGCAACAGTCAGTGTGGAGAGGTTAGTTCTGAACAAATATGTATAGATGGGGGAGGTGTAAAGGAGGGTAGAAATCAGATGGGTATGGGCAATGGAAGTTCTGGCAGTTGGTGTAAGAAATGGCTTAATTCTAAACAGGGAGCCAAGTTTTCTGTTGACTAATTTTATTGTGCTGTTAATGTGAGAGTCATAGTATAGGTTGTTGTCTATCTCTACTCCAAGGAGTCTGGTGGAGGGGTCAGGAGATATGTAGGTGCCATTACTAGACAAGACAGAGAAGTTGAGTGGAGAGGATTTTCGGGTGGGGGAGAAAAGTAACAGTTTGGTTTTCTTGGGGTTTAAGATTAAGCATCTTTTTAAGAACCATTTTTCAACATTTTGAAAAGTCTGTTGGGTGATAGAGTGCAGTTCAGAGGGGGATGAGACAGAATAAATCAAAGTAGAATCATCAGCATATTGTATACAGGTAGCGGAGGACAAACTGGTATGTAGATCATTAATGAAAATAGAGAACAGAAGGGGACCAAGTATTGATCCTTGGGGGACTCTAAGGGTAATAGGTAGGAGGTTGGATCAGCTATTTTTACAGTGCACTGCCTGTTGTCTGTTATGAAGATATGCTTTGAACCATTTTAATGCTCCAAAGTCAAGAGCAAAAGTTTTAAGTAAGTTTAACAGTATCTGGTGGTTGACCATATCAATGGCTTTGGATAGGTCAATAAAGAGAGCAGAGGTAAGTATGTTATTGTTCTGTTTTTTGTTGATGCAGTCAGTAAAGGAAAGGAGGGCTGAAGTGGTGCTGTGGTAAGGTCTGAAGCCATTTTGACAGTCAGCTAGTATGTTGTGATTTAACAGGTGTTTAAGAAGTTGTTTTTGGATGCATTTCTCCATGATTTTAGCTAAGGGGGAGAGTAAGGCTATGGGACGGTAGTTTGAGAGTTCTGTAGAGATCCCACCTTTATGCAGGGGAATGATATGTGAAATTTTCCAAAGTGAAGGAACGTAGCCTTCAACAATGGTTCTGTTAATCAGAATGGAAATGGGATAGGCTAATGGATTGGCTGCAGTTTTTAGATACTGAGCTGGTAGAAGGTCAGCAGAAGGAGAGGAGGTTTTAAGTTTGTGGAGAAGATAACAGATAAGTGAAGTGGGTACAGGTTGCAGTTGAAAAGTGGGAATGGAAGTATTAGAGGAGGAGGACTGAGAGGAGATATTTGGGGCTAGTTGGTTAGCTAGAGACTGGACAGTTTCAGAGAAGAAGGTATTGAAGGCATCAGCAGTTTGTTTTGGGTTGTTTTGGGAAGTGCCTAAGGGGCATGGGGTGTCATTGTGACCAGGCTTTAAGAGAGAATTTATACCTGCCCAGACCTTTTGTGGATTTTGTTGGTTAGCTTGTTGTAAATTACAGTAGTAGTTTCTTTTATCTACAAGTACAGCTTTTTTATTGGAGTTTCTTACTTGTCTAAAGTTAAGTTGGTCAGAGGCATCTTTAGTGCTATGAAGTTTGGTCCAGAGTTTACTTTTCAGGAGAGTTTTATGCCTTGTATCTTTTGAGAGCCAAGGGACAGGTTTTGAGTTAATTCTAATAGATCTTAAGGGAGCATGAGAGTCTAGGATAGAAAGGAACCTGGCGTTGAAGTAAGCTACAGCATCATCCAGTGGCAGTTGTTTAAGAGGAGACCAGTTGTAAGCATTTAGTTCTGTAAGGAAGCTTTCAGGGTTAAAGTTTTTATTTGATCTGACCATTTAGTATTTGGTTAGGTTAGGGGTAGTAGTTTTATGCCTGATTAGATAAGTAAGGGCGTGGTCACTTAAATCATCAGGTAGTGACCCTACTGTATACGTTTGATAGTGACTATTTATCAGAATCCAGTCCAGTATGCTTTCTTTGTTGTTAGTTTTGTTAGTTCTGGTTGGGGCTTGAATGGTTTGTGAAAAAACGTGAAGATTTAAGAGGGTGGGAGGGTCTGCAGAGCTACAGGTTTTCCAGTCTATATTGGCATCGCCTAGCACTATTATTTCTTGCGGGAATTGAGTAGAAAGCCAGCTAAGAATCTTTTCTAGGGAACTAATATTATTTCCAGGGGGAAGGTAGGTGCAGATTATATAGATGGCTTTGTGTGTATTAAGTTGCAGCTTGGAGATAAGGATTTCGGCATTACTTATAGAGGGAGGTTTTTCATATTTGATAGTAATTTGCATGCCTGTTTTGTAAAGAATAGCTATCCCACCACCCTTTTGGCTATACGGTCTAGTCTGAAGATGTTGTAGCCAGGGGGAGTAATCTCATTGTCTAGGGTTGTAAGTCTGAGCCAGGTTTCAGATAGGCAAAGGATGTCAAAAGCATGTATGTCTAGCAGTGCATGGAGGTGAGCAATTTTATTATTAATGCTGCGGATGTTAAGGTGAGCTATAGAGAGAGAGTTAGGGGGTTTGGTGGGCAAGTCAAGGCAAGAGGGAGGGAGACAGAGGGGTTTTAGAGTAGCATTGTTGTTAGGACCAGGGTTGAGATGAATGTCACCTGCTAGAAGGGAGAGGAGTAGTCTTTTTATTAGGTCAGAGGGTTTGGTGAGGAACTGTATGGATTTTTTGTTAACCTGATTAGAGTAGGAAATGTGAAACTTTCTGTGAAACTTTGCAAGAAGGCAGTATGGAGAAGAAATTATGTTAGAGAATGGTTGGAATGTGTTTTGGGAAGGTGAGCTCATGTGTTGACTGAGGGAGTGTGGATCTTTAAGGCTAAGATGTTCATATGAGGTTAGGATGTAGGGCAACAAAAGGAAAGGAAAAACAGAGAAAAGGAGTATATGTTTAAAATAAGAAGAAATTAGTAGAGGAGGCATAGTGATATGGAGGTATGTGAAAGAGAAGTAGGGAAGTAGAAATGGAAATGCAAACAGGAAAGAAGAAAGAAGTTGTGTATGTTGTATTAATGCAGGTGGATAGGTATTGGATGAAAAAGAGGGGAGGGGTAAAGTGTGATTGGAGAGGAAAGGAGGTGGGAGTGGTTAGGGAAGTATAAGTTTAGGGGTACTGGGGTGGGTAGGAATTGGGGGCAGGGTAGGGGAGTGGGATGAGCCCGTAGGGCGAACAGAGCGGGTAGAGACAAGTAAGTTAAGAAATGTCAGGAAAACCAATCTGTGAGTAGCTGACCACTGAGGTACTTTCAGTTGATACAGGTAAGTAATGAGGGCAAGAGACAGTGGTAGTGATAGTACAGGATAACTGAGTGCAAGTATGTAGTAAAGCATTTGAGTGGGAAAAAGAGGGCTGGAAGGGGTCCTAAGACTGGGCAGTAGAAAGTTCCTTAGGCTTCCTTGTTAGTTTAGGGTTAGATCACTATTTCAGTTTCAGTTCAATTCTAGGGAGAACAGATAGGTGTAGTAGGAGCTAGCCTAGTGTAGAGTGCCATCTAGACTTGTATATGTTGATTCACAAACTACAGTACATTACAATGTACTGTACATATGTACACAAAGTGACTGTCCCATTTGTGGTCAGTACTGTGGAATACCTATAGTATAAGGTGTAGTATAAAGACAAAGAAACGTATACAGCTCAGATGGCTTAGTGGTAAGTCCCATGCCTACAGTGTTCATGGTTCAACACCTGCGATGCTTTAAAAATGTTTTTTACTCCAGAATAAGGCTCATTTAAGCAGTTGTAAGCATGTTTAAAAGTGTTTGTGTGACATTAAAGCAGCAGTTAAATAGTTAAACAAACTTTAAAATGTATAACCTGTGCGCGCAAACACAGCCACATCTGCTAACTACTCAGGATATATACATTTCAGTGAAGTAACATTTCACTATGTGCTTACATAACATTATATTCTCTGTTGACTTTACTCTCCAGCACACATGGGTTTATATGGGTGTTTAAAAAATGTTTATTATACTGACGGATACTACCTATATATGCAAGCTGTAGTTAAGGTATACTTTTTAACATGATAAGCATCCCTGACTTTATTGGGATTTGAACCCTGAATGCACAGATACTATGCAAATGCTGTAACCATTACACTATTGACATTAACATTACTTCCGCCTATTTCCTATTGAGATGATTTCTATGTGTAAGCTACACTAAGCAAAGGGCGGAGGTGCCCAAACCCACTGAGCTTCACTTACTCTTGAAATAAAAACATATAACAAATGAAATGAGAGACTATAAATTACATTCCTAGCTATAGTAGGCCTAGCCACTCACTGACACACTTCAAGGGAATCCTTGATGTGTGAATGGGTAATAGAATATACACCCCTGGGATCATGTGTCCCAGAACCATACAGCCAGGGGGTGAGGGAGCCCCTTCAGTTTTATAGCTGCAAGACCTGTTGGGGAAATTGAATTGTGCTGATTTTTCACATTAACATTCCCTCTTTAGATCACTAAGTGCCCATATCACCCTCCACCACCCCAGTCTTCAACAGCTTCTGGCAACTCTGCCTGGAATCACTTCATTGGCTATGCTTGACAGAGGCTCAGTTACTTCATCAATGGTGCGGAGAAAGCCAAAACACTGTAGCTATGCTTCTAATTGCCCTTGGGCAGATAGCCTACTACCTATCTGTGAACCTCTAAAGTGCAGGCCATCATAGCCATAATATGTGAATAAACAGAGCTTTCAGATCACAAAATACAGTGAAATATCACCATGTAGTCAGAACACAGTAAGTACAGCAGGAACATATAGAACACTGATACTTAATCACTCTAAAAGCCTATCTTGAAGCTAGAAGACTTGCATAAGTTTAAGGCTTTCTATTGCTTACCATTAGGTTACCTACAGGAAAGATGAGAAACAAGCACAGATGTGAAACATGCATGCAACACTACCATACCGGCTTATGTGTCAGCCTTTGGCTTTAGAATACTGGCCAAGGCTATTTGCGCCCCCATGGCATCTTTTTTAGGGAAGTCTCAAAGGTAAATCCCACCTCCGTAAATAGCACAATAGCAGAATCAATGAGGGTTATAATACTCAACACCAGGGGTTGTGATCACAACATGCATGCACTCACAGCACTGCTCAGTATGGACAATGTCAACATCTGTGCAGTAACTGAGACCTGTTTGAAGGCTCCTGAGAGCACAATGGCACTACCAGACTACAACCCATACCACACATTTCGGACACAGAACATGGACTGACACAGACATGGAGGGGGTGTATCCATATTCATCAGGGATACCTACACATCCAGGTTGGTGGGGCAGCATGATACCTCTGAGATCATCCATGTGCAGCTAACATCAGCCACAACTGCAATGCAAACTGTGGCCTGCTACAGATAACCCTCCATGACCCAGGAACACCACTCCACCTACCTGGAGACACTGGAAAACATGACAGTCCTACCGCACACCCTGGTATTAATCGATGTCAACTACCCTACCATTAACTGGGAAACTTACTCAAGTACTCATTTCCAGGCTCAGAGCTTCCTGGAATTCATCACCTCATATGCCCTGTATCAGATGGTAAACTCCCTAATGAGGGGTGGAAATGTACTAGAAGTGGTAATCACCAACATGGGTGACAAGTGCACCACAGCGGAGGTAAACCAGTCACTGGTTAGATCTGACCATGAACTATTCACTGTTTCCACACCCAGCCATCCCTCTCACCCAAGGAAACCACATTGTATACCTTTCCTACAGCTAAATCCACACTACTAGAGACAGGGGTGGGGGATTTTGCAGCCCCCATGCTAAGGGAAAACACTGCTCAAGATACAGACAGATTTACAAATGCACTCTATAAGCACCTACAAGGATGTATGGATTGTGCCATCACTGGTAAACCAAGACTCAGTCCTCCTAGACAAGGACACCAGTCTGGTGGACCCCTGCAATAAACAGGCTATACAACAGAAGTAGGACAGTAGTCCAGAAAAACAGCAACTCCCAAGAAGGGCAGACATCCATGACTAGTATTAATAAGAAATGTAGGTCCCTCATGAAATCATCCAAGGCTAACATCAACAGGAAAATAGGCAAGGATTCAAAAGATAACCACAAAGCCTTCTTTGGCTATGTCAAGGATCTAAATGGTAACACACAGATTTGCACTGTGCCGGTGAAATATAGCACAAAATATACTGTCCTTACTGATATCGCCAACATCCTTGCAAATACATTCACTGCAAACTTCACCCCCTAAAGAGCCTAATACATTACCCGAAAAGTACAGTATCCCAGACATCAGAGACACACAGTTGGAAATGGCCCTCTCTAACAGCAATACACAGTATCAGTGGAGGCAGATGGTGTTCCAGACTGCATCTTGCAAACACTACAAGACAAACTGACCCCCCCAGCTAATTAAGCTTTTCAACCTCAGCCTCTCCACAGGTTACATGCCCATACAATGGCACATGGCAATGGTTATTCCACTCCACCAAGGTGGAAACACAACTGATCATGGTAACTACCACCCCATAAGCCTGACTAGCCTGGTCTGCAAAGCTATGGAGTGCATCCTCATGGCACTCATTAACAAAGACATTGCTAACCTCCAAACACTTGACTCAACCCAGGTCAGCTTGGTTGAGTGCAGTTCATGCCTACTGAACCTGTTTGATGTCTTACAGACAGTCACCAAGACGTTAGATGAGGGGAGAGGTGGTTCACACATACTACCTGGACCTCGCCAAGGCTTTTGACACCATTCCCCACTCAGGTATTATTGATAAACTCACCAGCCTCTACATACACCCATACATCACAGGATGGGTTGCCAACGGGCTTAAACACAGAACCCACATGGTACAACTAGCGGTCTCCAGGTCCAACTCTTAACCATTCATCACTGGTGTCCCACAGGACTCAGTCCTGGGACCCCTACTGTTTGGCATATACTTCTCAGAGGTACAGGCAAACACAGGTGGACTACGGCAGACCATGTTTGGCAATGACTGCAAACTGGGAGCCATACTTGACAGTCCAGCTGACACAGACATCCTTCAAGGGGCCTCACAGAGACTAACACAGGGTGTCAAAGTCATGGTCTCCAGCTAAGTGCCACAAACTGCATGGTCATTCCATTGTGGAATATTAAGCAGCCACATATTAACACATAAGTAGCAGCCACTTTAATACAGACAAGGTAATAGGGTATCTGGGGACTAAGGTAGATAGTGATCTCTCCTTTGACAATCATATCTCCAAAGTAGTTAGGACATCCTTCTATGTAGGCCATCTGATTACTAAAGGGTTTGCATCTAGACATACAAAGGTTATAGTGCCCCTTTACTCATCACTCATCAGTCCCACCACAGAGTATAACAACCCATTTGGGATGTACCTCAGAAGACACAACCAACAGCTGGAAGGTCCACAAATGCACCTTGCCAAGAGGATTATTGGCATCAAACATATGTCCTATGCAGCCAGACTGAACAAACTCCTACTTTACTCAGTGGCATCTCGTTTACTCAGAGATGATCTCTGCTGGCTAACAAAGCCATGTCAAACTCAGGCTTAATGGATATGCTCCATCTATGGGAATCCATGTCACAGTAAGTCACATGTTGTAGTGAGATGAACCTTGCCACAACAATAACTGGAAAATGCTGGAGGTACGGATTCCTGTCACAGAAACTCCCCATACATTGGAACAACATCCCTAATTGCATTATACAGAGCCTCTCACTAACACTCTTCAAGAGAAACCTTGAAGAGTGGATGGGGAACAGTAGATACACCCCAGGGATCCTGCCATTGGCTCTGCTCCACAGAGGGACAGTTAATGAATAAATGGGGTGGCAAAAGCTGATACATTTTGGCTAGGCTTATGAATGCCCTCAGGCAGTTAGCCAAGTACCTACCTATGAACCTATGAACCTCTAAATACAGTATCAGCACATACTGATAGCTTAATTTACTGTTCAGGTGTTGACTTACCATGTGCCAATAGCAGTTGTGTGTGCAATAGTTGAGGGCTGCCTATGTTGGATGCACACAGTAGACAGCCTATACATGACAATTTACAGGTAGTCTTGTGAATGTGCCATCCATTTTTACTGTGTGTGCAGGGGAGAAAGGTGTCAGTACCTAGGTGCCTACACTGTCAGTGTGTGTGCTATACGTTCACTCCTTGCCAAGGCATGGGCATACTGGGCATGCCTCCATCTGCCTAGTGAGGCTGGCTCAGGGTGTTCATGATTTGAGTACCTCTGTGCCTGTGGGGCCCTTGGCAATGGTGGTGGGCTGTGAGGGCCTTCACCATTATGTCCCTGCTGCAGCTGTTTCCGCAGGATCATATTGTGTAGCATGGCACATACTATGAAGATGTGGGCACATGTACTGCAAGGCTCCACCAGATATGTCCAAGCAACAGAACTATGATTTAAGCATCCCAAACCCATGCTCTATGATGATTCTGGTTTATGTGTGTGCCTCATTATGGTGTTCCTGCATGGGTGTGTGTGTATTTCTGATGGGAGTCATTATCCACAGTTCCAGTGCATAGCTAGCATCCCCCACCAGGTGGCCATATGGGATGTCACCCCTGGCAAATACCTGATACAGCTGTGAGACATGCCAGATGTGGGAGTAGTGATAGCTTCCAGGGCTGCCAGCACACACATCCATGATAATGCCCTGGGCATTGCACACAGCCTGGCAGTTGATGGAGGGGTATCCCTTGTGGTTTATGTAGCGCCTACCATGCTCACCGGGTGGTGACGTGATCTGTATGTGCGTTCAGTCTATTGCACCCAGTGCCTCCGGGTATTCTGCCACATGGTGGAAGAGACGCATATTGCTGACCAACTCCTCCTGTGTTCAGGGGAAGTATATGTGCTCATTGGCATGTGGTAATATGGCATCCAGGAACTGGCGAAGTACCCTGGATGTTGATGCCTGTGAGATCCCCATGATATCCCCAGTTGGCCTTTGAAAGGTACCTGTAGCTAGTATTCTCAGGCTTACACATACCTTCGTATCCACTGGGACAGGTTCCCCTCTGTTTGTTCTGGCTCTGAGGTGTGGCCGGCACAGCTCCACAAGTTGCTGTAGGGTGTCCCTGTC
The DNA here is from genome assembly GCF_019279795.1 of Protopterus annectens. Taxonomy (NCBI): domain Eukaryota; kingdom Metazoa; phylum Chordata; order Ceratodontiformes; family Protopteridae; genus Protopterus; species Protopterus annectens. Next base: position 360,786,970 of record NC_056733.1, on the reverse strand, counting down.
CACCCTGTAATGCTCTACTATCTCCAGATCATGTAGCCCCTGGTAGGTTACCCTGGGTCTGAACACTCTTCTCCTCTTATGGTGGCTGACGTGGTTGTGTGCATCATCCTCTACACCACCTTCAGTCTCCAACACATGCTTGTGGATCAAAGCTACGGCAGCCCCTAACATGCACATACTAAAAGTTCCCCGTCTGTATACACCAGTGGTGCAGAGTGTATGGGAATACACAAGTGTGTGTGAGGTGATTTCACACTTTATACTATTTTGCTATGGGTGCTGCTGATGTCATTGGGTATGTATCAGCAATTCCGGCTGCAGGGTATCTTAATTATGGGTTTTACAGTGAGTACTGCAAGTGTGGGGCCTTTAGTGTGGAGTTATGCTTGTCTGCCTTGATTAATCTGTTGCCTTTTAATTCACTTTTAAACCTGGATCCCCTCCAATTATCAGGCATGCATCCACCTGCCGTCTTTCTTGTTTTGTACTTTCCCTACCCAGTCATGTGTTGCAAAATGCATCTTGTAGCTGATATACTGCAAATCCGCTTTGTTCTGCTGTGACACTTTACTGTTTTCTTTGCAGTACAGCCCCTCCTCTTTCCTGTTCTGCAGGTAGCTGTTTGCAGCCTTGTTTGCTGTTGCCAATGGCCCACTGTAGGTTCCTAGATGTTAATTAGTCATTTGTACTCTAATTTTTCTGCTACAGCATTTCCTTATTTCTTTCCTATATCTTTCCTGTTTCAGCTCCGGTGCGCGCTGCCCAAACCCATTTACCAGGTTTAAGCACGTTTTCATCTCCGTTCACACGCATACTTGGTTACCTTGTGTACTCTCAGCTAAGCAAAGCTATAGCCAGTTCGACACACCCCTATCCTGCAGCTTTGCTTAGCTATGGGCAAACTGGATTAGCAATGCTCCAATGTGCTTACAGCAAATGTGACACATCCCTCTCTTGATGTCCTCTTTATCTCAAGGGCACACCTCGGTGTTATAATGCTACACTGTGAGGTGCATCCTTACACCAGCGGGGAATCTGTGATGCACTATTACTCCTCTCATTTGCATGGCATTGCCTACTAATTCCTAGCTATCACACATAATGCTGTCACAGCCCCTTAGCAACTCTTGTGCCATGGTGTGGTGTAGCATGCCTGCTATTCACTATTATGGGGAAATCATGATATGTGTTACATTACAGTTTTATTCTATATTTTTCTATTTTCCTTGCAATCCCGTTTGCGAGCTGCTGCCCTGTGCTTCCACTTCATGATAGTGAGAATATAAATATTAAATGATAATTTTATATTTTGTACATTTTTTTATGCCAATGGCTATATATTTAGCCATTGGCATATATTAACAATATAATACATGTGTTTGGTCGTCTGTCATGGCTCCGATTATATGTTTGCAAAAATGTAAACTGTTTTTTACGGTTTACATTTCTGCATGCTTACACTATGCCCGTACCACTTCCTGGATCGCTACATACCTCCATTTGCATGCTACACTGCTGCACATGGGTTAATTAGCATACAGGGCCCTGGAGCTGCGAGGGCATAGCGTACACAGGTAGTGCACATGGGAACAGCTTGTACCTGGATTGCTTGCCGGCCATATTTGGTGTTGGAACGCTGATGCTACGCCTGCACCTGGCATAAGCTTCATAAATCCCGGGGCATATTTATTATGATGGCATATCAGAATGCAAGCCATGTTTCCTTCCAGATAAACTGAGTATCTTCAGTGCTGACATTAACAGAGAATGCCCAAATATTTATACAAAAAAGGGATAGGAAATACAGGAAAAAATTTTTGCAAAAAACACATTTTGATCAACAAATACCAAACTAAAATCAAATTCATATTCCATGGTATACTTTTTTCAAAAAATATAAATACATATCTAATATAATGCAAAAGAAAATAAATAGTATGCTGATACAAAATTTTATTTAATACTGACTGACATTCAGTGGTCAAAAAAGCAAATTCATAAATTAAGTAGTAATGTTGACAAGAAATTCACTGACATAAAATATAATTAACATATCTCACCAAACATGCCCAAATACAAATAAATTTGTGCTTTATCAATAATTGATGTATGTTTATCAACTTTTATAGCAAGGATAAAAATAACGTGCCTATTTAAATAACTGGGAACATAAATAAATAATAAGGTCAAACATTTTTTCATAACTTTTCATTAAGACTAGCATCACATATAACTTGCCAAATAAATATCAGTCTTTTTTTTTACATTTTTGGCATATCTTGCTTGTCATTCTTATTGGGAAATGAAGTGAATTTAGCTATACCACTGAAATTAAACTAGGCACCAAATGTTTGGTTGAAAGCCAAACCAAAGTACTTTGTTCCCTGAAGTCTCTAAGATCACTATGGTGAAGAGATTAATGTTGTTTAAAAAGACCAGATATTTCACCAATATAAAATGTGCTGCATGGACACATACACAGACAGATTATCAGTTCAGATGAATATGTAATAAATTGTCTTATCTCATATTCCTGGGTTCCTATTACGTTATCGAATCACTAAATGCTGAATGGCCAAATACTCGAAATGGATGTTCATCGAAGTGTGTTTTGTGGGGTCGTGGTAAAGTGGGGAACAGAATCTTTGCCCTTTCCTCACTGTAGCGCGATCTCGGAGTTGGTAGATATAATTAGCAGGGGGTGTGGGGGGATGCAGCCCCCCACAACAAATGATTCGATGAACGACTGTTACGAGTATTTAGCTGTTCGGCATTTAGTGATTCAATAAGGTAATATAGACCCCATATTCCTTATGTGTAGTTACAGAAGTATTACTTTAGTTTTAACAAAGTAATAAACAAAACACAATTTCCCCAAGGAGAACATTCCAGAAGTTAATTGTTAAAATACACATTTATATATATATATATATATATATATATATATATATATATATATATATATATATATATATATATATATATATATTAAAATCTGACATAATATCCCCAGTACTTTTACCATTTTGATAGGAAAATAAAAGTTTATCAGGACCAACAGTACTAAAACATTTGTCAGATTTCAAAATTCACCAGAACTAATAACATCTCTTACTTTATGAGTAACATTTCCGTAAGTTGTGACAAATCTTAAAGATCCCGATTTATTTATATCTGTGTTTAGTTTACATTGTAATAATTCAGAACACAATTTAGAACAAACTTTCATCAACTTTATCAACTGTTTTGCCCTTATAAACCCGAGCCAAAAATCTTTCACATTCATCTTTTTTTTTTGCCAGCGTGTTCCATTCATGGCAATCATTACAATGGTATATTATTAATAGAAAATGATGGGTGACAACTGGATGCTTGCAAAAGGATTTCTTTGAGAATGGCTTGTGATATGAACATGTATGAACTGGGTCATCAATTAACCTGGTGACAGGCACATCAAGAAAATCAATATTAAACCAGTTGGATTTACCAGTAAATTTCAATCTCAAATAATCCACATTGAAATACTGTGTACATCTATTGAAAACTGAAATACTAGCACCCCAAAGTGTCCAACAGTCATCAGTAAACTACTTCCACATAGTCAAATCAGAATTAAAGGGGTTAAAGGAATTATCGTAAATAAAAAGCTTTTCAAATTGACCTACGCATATCTGCATAAATGCTTGCAAAAGCTGCACCCGTAGCTGTACTCCATATCAATTCCCATCAAAATATATGGTGTTCATTTCAATAATGAATAATACCTATAACAGAAACTGAATAAACTCAAGTGGATACTATTTACTTCTTTTAAACAAGTATCTTACTGCTTTTATCTCTTTATCATGTAGAATGGAAATATATAGATGTTCCACATCAAGGTTACATGACAAAGTCATATTTTGTACCTGTAGCTATTCCGTGAGTGATAGAAATTCAGTGGTGTCATGTAATCTTGCTCTAACCAAGCTCAAAAGAGGTTTTAAGTTAAATTCTAAACATTCTGATATGGCTTCAGTAACTGAGTCCATACCTAAAACAATTGGTCTACCTAGAATAGGAATATCTTCAGTAGAAAGTTGAATGTCTGACTAACAAGTTAATTGGCTATAAGAGGTTGTTTTGCTTCTGGTGTGATAACATTATTAGAAACCATATTTAACAAAAAAATTGATAGATTTCTTAAAATGTCCGGTGGGATCAGATGCAAGATTTGTATATGACTGTACATCATTAAGCTGTTTATAGGCCTCCAGTCTGTAAACTTTTTTAGCCCATAAATCCCACCCCACCCACTTTGTCCACATTATTTATAACTAAGTCTTGTCTTTATTTCTACCTATTGAAAGTTTGTTTTTCTGAGCAAACAAGGGGTGATATTGAAAGTCATTGCACTTGGATATAAAGGCAATCTGCACAAATTGTGCCTAAACACAGCATCAGCATAATTTAGAGTGCTTATGTGTGGCAGCTTTCATTAAGTATATGCATATGAAGAGTTAATAAATGTAAGATGAGAAATTGTGCACAACATGTTATGCTAATTAGTCCTCTACCTCACTGATTGTGATTCTTACCCCGGGATTCATGAAGCTTGCACCAGGCGCAGGCGTAGCGTAGGTGGAATAACACCAAATATGGCCATCGAGCGATTCAGGTATGATCCAATACCACGTGTACTACCGGCGTACGCCAGAACTGTGCAGCCCTCGGCATAGGTATGCTAATCACCCCATGTGCAGTGTGGCACCATGCAAATGAAGGCAGATAGTGATTCATGAAGTGGTGCAGGTGTAGCGTAAGCCCACGGAAATGTAAACCAAAAAACACGGTTTACATTTTCCCAAACAGAACATCGGAGCTATGGAAGCAGACCAGACTCATGTATTACAAAGTTAACATATGCCAATGGCGAAATACACAGCCAATGGCATAAGAAAAGATGCACAACACCTAAAAAACAACATTTAATGTCATGTCCACAGTAACGCACAGTACAACTGCAGGGCATGTGTGCGCAAACCGAAAAAACAACATTTAATGTCATGTCCACAGTAATGCACAGTACAACCGCAGGGCATGTGTGCACAAACCGGAACATAAAGAAATTATATAAAAATGTCATAAAATTGCAATGTAATACAAATCAGGTTTACACCATAAACACAATGGTAGTCATGAAACACCACAACCAAGGTGCAAGGGTTGCTAAGGGCCTGCGACAGTGTTTGGCGCGGTAACTATGAATTAGTAGTCAATGCCATGCAAATGAGGCAGATAATACTGAATCGCAAATGTCCCACCGAATGAAGGTTGTACCATATGGCGCAGCGCTATAACACCGAGGAGCGGCTCAGAGGAGATACATGACAGCAGCAGAGGGGTGTGCCACTGTAGCAGTAAGCACATTGGAGCAATAAAAATCTGGCCTGGCCATTGCTAAGCAAAGCTGCAGGACAGGGGTGGGGAGGAAGGTATAGAATCGTTTAGCTGAGAGCACACATGGTGCCCAAAAGCGCATGTGTACGGGGATGAAAACGTGCCGAAACCCAGTAAGCGGATGCACGCACTGCGAACAATAGCACAAACAGGAAGGTCAGGGGAAGAAAAGAAGGAAATGCCGAAGTTGGGTAATCAGAGTACTAATGAGCAATCAACACCAATCAATTCACGGCGGCCAATCGACGGCAGCTGACAAGTCTGCTCACAGAAACCTGCAAAACAGGATAGGGGAGGCATTGGAATGCAAAGAAAGGAGGGGAGGCATTGGATTGCAAAGATAGGAGATCTGTCATAGCAGAGCAAAGCAAACCGACAGTAGACTGGCAATAGCACACATTGTGCAAGATACGCCAGGTCTAGGAAAGTACAAATGAAAGCAGGCTGCAGGATGCATGCCAGAAAATGGTAGGTGGAACATGCAGAAATGTAAAGGGAAGGTCAAGATGTAATCCACGTCAGCCATATGTAATGCAACACCAAAGGCACCACAATAGTAGTTCCGGTAGTAAAACACATAAGATACCCTGTAGCTACGATCGTACATACACACCCTATGACATCATCGGTGTTCACAGCACAATAGTATAAAGTGTGAAAGCACCCTACACACACCTGTGTATTCCCAAACACTGCACCATAGGTGTAAACACACGGGGAACTTTTAAAATGTACATGTTGGGAGCTGCCATAGCTGTGATTCATCAGCATGTGTTAGAGACTGACGGTGTTGTGGAGGATGATGCCGACAACCACCGCAGGCCCGGAGGAGGAGAAGAGTGTTCAGACCAAGGGTAACCTACCAGGGGCTACATGATCTGGAGATAGTAGAGCATTACAGGGTGGACAGGGACATCCTACAGCAAATAGTGGAGCTGTGCCGGCCACGCCTGAGAACCAGAAACTACAGAGGGGAACCCATCCCAGTGGACACAAAGGTATGTGTAAGCTTGTGAATACTAGCCACAGGTACCTTTCAAAGGCCAACTGGAGATATAATGGGGATCTCACAGGCATCAGCATCCAGGGTACTACACCAGTTCCTGTATGCCATGTTACCACATGCCAATGAGCATATATACTTCCCCCGAACACAGGAGGAGTTGGCCAGCAATATGCGTCACTTCCACCGTGTGGCACACTACCAGGATGTACTGGGTGCGATAGACTGCACGCACATACAAATCAAGTCACCACCCAGTGAGCATGGTAGGCGCTACATAAACCACAAGGGATTCCACTCCATCAACTGCCAGGTCATGTGCAATGCCCAGGGCATTGCCATGGATGTGTGTGCTGACAGCCCTGGAAGCTACCATGACTCCCATATCTAGCATGCCTCACAGCTGTATCAGGTATTTGTCAGGGGGGACATCCCACATGACCACCTTGTGGGGGATGCTGGCTATGCACTGGAGCCGTGGATGATGACTCCCATCAGAAATGCACACACACACATGCAAGAATGCCATAATGAGGCACACGCACAAACCAGAATCATCATAGAGCGTGTGTTCGGGATGCTGAAATCATGGTTCCGGTGCTTGGACACATCTGATGGAGCCTTGCAGTACTCTCCAGGCACGTGTGCCCACATCGTCATAGTATGTGCCATGCTATATAATATGATCCTGCGGAAACAGCTGCAGCAGGGACAAAATGGTGAAGGCCCTCATAGCCCACCGCATTTGCCAAGGCCATCACAGGCACAGAGGGATTCAGACCATGAACACACTGTGCCATCCCCAGTAGGCAGATGAAGGTGTACCCAATATGCCTATGCCTTGGCAAAGAGGGAACGTATAGCACATACTCTGACAGTGTAGGCCCCTATGGACTGACACACCACTCCACCTGCATACACAGTAAAATGGATGGCACACAAACACGACCACCTGTAAATTGCAATGTATAGATGGCCCACTGTGTGAATCCTACATGGGCAGCCCTCAAACATTGTACACACAACAGCTATCGGAACACAGAATGTCAACACCTGAACAGTACATGCGCCTATCAGCATATGGTGGTGCTGTGTGTATAGGTTCCCAGGTATATCGGTAGGTACACGGCCGATTGTCAGAGGCCATACACCAAACGGGGCAAACAGTGTCTGCTATCGCCACAACATCGAGTAACCAACTGTCACTTAGTGGAGCAGAGGCAATTGTGGGAGCACATGTGTGTAAGCACTGTTCTGCACACACTCAGCATGGAGACCCTGCTGCGTTAATGAGGGGCTCCACATAATATAATCATGGATGTTGTGTCAAGGCTTGGGGTGCACCCATGACAGGTATTCGTCACCCCAGCATGCTCCACTACGGTCGTTTGAAGGTGTAGCACAGTATCGTGTGTGGCTCACTGTGATATATATACCCAATGCTGGAGCACACCCAGTAAACATCACATGGATATAACATTAACTGGACTCAGCAATATGTAAACTAACTAAGTTACCCATGCGAGTGCAGTATGGAGTAACAGCCGTAGTATACTCCACATACAAAATGACATAACACGTGTACAAATCCCAGATGGCCATGTGTTAAATGTAGTGACCGTCATGCATGTTCCCGGTCCCACATTCTGCAAGGGATGTAACCTAATCCTGAAGGCACGAGTAATGCATGTCGGATGCAGGTCATCAGATCATATGTGTAGCACACGTTAGCGGTAATATGCATTGCTCACTGCTGGTAAGCGACGTTTAAATATGACTGTATGGATATGCACGAAACAGGGATAAGCTTCACCGAATATCGCACAGATCACGGTCAATGATGTCCAGAACAGATGAAACCAGCATTACTCACCCCTGTACTAATAGCGCCTGCTCTGAAGGGTAAAACGACCACTGCCAGGAGTAGAACACGCAATCATGTATAGAATCACCTAACACTATTGCTAGCCAAGATGTACCTATGGTAGGGTTGCCACCTCTTCAAATGACCAATGTGGGACATACATCAGATGTCTGCAGGCCTACACATACACCCGGCCAGTACGAAATTGAGAACTTCACTGTTTTGCCTAGATAAAAGCTCATCCTTGTAATGTTTACTTACTTATTCTGTTTCTAGAACATATAGGTGGTTCAGATACAGAATAACTGTTTCATGCAACTATTACATAAACTATAGGAAATAAGTATGTTCCAAAATCTCAGGACATTTGCCATGTTTACAAATATTATGCAGGACACAACTGCCCAAAGAGGGGCTGTCCCTCACAGAGTGGGACAGCTGGTAACCCTAACCTACGGCAGGTGTGTAATGTGACAGGTACAGACAAAAATGTGCAGAGTCCAAGAAACAGTATACACCAACAAGTACACAATGAAAGGTGTAGCTTGCCTGTCACTTTCCCCGTCAGATGTATATATATATATATATATATATATATATATATATATATATATATATATATATACACATATATACATATATATAATACAGATAGAAAGGGCAATAGAGTGATATATGTTGACATATACGGATTTAGCGATATCTGCAAATATATATAGATAGGTCAACGACATTCATAACACCTCGGAGGTACAAATAAATAGGATATCTCCAACTATGGAATGTGTAACATACCGACATGCGTAACCATGAGGCTGAAAGACCAAAAGAACACAGCACCAGAACAGTACAACCACGAGTAATAGTATGATGATATGAAGGGACATTTAGTTACCGCTGCCGGTGTTGCGGTCCACTTAGGTACTGTGTTCAACTGTGTTTGTGAGTGCCGTAGTCTGTGTATGTGTGTGTGTTGAGGGTGCCGTGTGCATCCCCATGTGACTGTAATGTGTGTGTGTGTGTGTGTGTGTGTCCACATCATGTGTCTGTTAGTGCCAACTCGGAGGTAGATCATTATGGTAGGTGTGGGTATAGCTAGCCGCAGGCATACGGTTACCACCTGTCCCACATTAGGAGTGACAGCCCCTCCCTGGGCAGGTGTGTAGGACATTAATATGTCCCATATATAATGTAATAGTTGCATTAAATAGTTATGCCTGTATGTAAGAAACATAAATGTTAAATGCAATATGATAAGTAGCCAAAGTCCCACAATAGGTATGTATTGAGGATAAAAGTATATGCTAACCTGTGTACTGACCGTGGCTATGTGTTGGCCTGTAAACACCGCTGTGCGTCCTGCAAGTGTCCAACAATGGCCATATGAAAAGGTGGCAACCCATGGCAAAGAGGTTGTGTTACCAACACAACCGCAATGACTGCAAATATCTGGGACAGAAATACACAGGATAGCTGTCATTTAGACATATCCCTTTACATATCGCTGCAATTCTGGAGGTATGGAAGTAGCAACCTCACCTGCATACTATATAGAAACCAATTAACAATGGCCCAATGTACAATGTACTAACTGATAGCTCTTTAATTAGGGATGGGGCCCACACACATATATCTGGAATATGTAGAAATGCAAGCCCCACAAACCTGCATATGCTATGTACACCCACCGACATCCCCCACACTAGAAACCATAGCAATACAGGCTGTAATAACAGCACAAACATCCAGTCAGTCAATTACATCTGCAGAACTGTCAACATACCTTGTGAGAGACACAATTAAAGGCACCATGCAAAATTGCAGCCATTATATAATGGAACAAATGGCGATGTTACAGGTTTTGTTTGCAGCAGTCCGTTATCAGACGTTGGGATAACAGGTACACCCACTTGTTGAACCACATACTCTAGCAGTCACACACAATCCACGGGGGACATGGATCCAAAGTATAATTGTCTCCATGCATAGCAGTTGCAATTACACATAACAAAACACAATACAGGCCGTCTCCCCGAAGGTAGGGCAAATGGGCAACACCCAAGTGGAGAATTCAATTATACCCCACTGTTGCCGCGTAATTGGTGAATGTAGTAGCTGCACAGTTGATATGCAAGTAATTAGTCACTCAGGAACACCAATTGGTGGGAGGAAACCACATGTTACAGGTATCGACGTATATAAGGATGACTTGCCAGACATTCAAACCGTATGGTCATACAAAATACCTGTTTAAGCAATGTGAGAGAGATAGAGACGAAAGTCCATAATGATAACAAGGTATGTAGAACACTCGGTATGTACGTTTATGTATAGCATGTTTTTTATTAATTATTTACTGTATGTATAGCATGGTTTGCATTAATTAAAAGTGTCCGCAATGCATAAAGTGGGAAAAGGTATTTTTGTAGTGATGTCTTGCTGAGCATACTAATGCATGTAGAAACTGTGCGTCCAGCAGTGGGCCACAAGGTACACATCACAGACACCACAAGGGATGCTACATGAGGGCTTTAAACAGAACAATTCCATACAACCCGCCGTCAGTGGTAGGGTATGTCCAACAAGTACGTGCCATAGCAGGGGATAGTATATGTTGATATACTGTCACAGTAGGCATGTGTATGGGCATATAACGACAATGACATATCTAAGGTGGTCCCGCTGTGCAAGTACGCTTTGCATTATGGGATACTATGTGAAATATGTGTAATGTATAGTATTGTAGGTAGATATGTCAGATATTCTACACAGCATAACAGGCATATCATGCATACCAAAGGTATCGTCTATTGGCATGTACAATAACAGGATACATATGGCTTGTAGATACGGGACATTGCAATAGCATGATAGCTAATCTAAATGGAAGGGCTACCAAGTAACCATGCACAAAGGACATGTAATAGCTTCACAGGTTCATAGTGGAGTACAATGCAGTCTGGCAAGTCCATGCGTAAGCACAACTATAGTGTTCACACCAGTGGCACCTCTCTAGGGTAGTGTCCTGTGAACAGCAGAGCCATGTGTTACCTGCACCTCTGCACAGTACAGCCACTGCAGTGATCCCTGGCATACATGTGTCTCCCAACCACCAAGGGAGGTATCACATGAACAGTGCTACTGAGTGTCCCTGCGTGATGTACATAGGACTCATATTCCAAAGCATGGTGAGTGTCCGGTTTGGGAATGTAACCCTCAAGCACATCCCACTCATTGTTGCGTGTGTGCACATATCCATGAGCATGCTGCTCACAGTGGCTTTTGCTTATGTCGTGTATGTGGAGTATATCCATTAATATTGTTGTGGACATGGGCTCTGTCTGTTCAGCAGATGTCACCCCTGAGTATGTAGTATGCAAATGTGTACAGACGTGGTGTCCGTAGTTCAGCCGCATACTTTAACTGTCAGAGCTCAATAAACGTCATGGCATGTTAATGGTGTGATATGTAAAGCTGTAGCTGTTGTGTAAGGTACACCCTAAATGGGGTGGTGTACCCTTGAATGTGTGTAGAAGTCTTGAGTTCAGAGGTACAATGGGTGCCTATGTACCAGCTACACACCCAGTACAGATAAGTGTGGCCACGTAGAAGGATATCCATGCCACAGTGGCAATATGGTAACCACAGGAGTGGGTGTGACATACGTGTGTACTACAAACATGTACAATGTGACATGTATGTAGGGGACTACCACCTATGTGATAGTCAGTGGGTGAATGGTGTAATGCAAAGGTGATGTTCATGCACCTTGTCATGCAGCTTGAGGCCATGATATTCATATCAGGTATCTGTCACAGTGACACCCATATGGATGGAGTCAGTATCAGCTGGTGGATCAATCATGGCACTTTGTATGCAGGGGTTGGTAAAGCTAGGCAGGGAAAGTTCCTCTGTGCTAGCCTGTACCTCAGGGAAGCATATACTGAACATGAGGGGCCCAATGACTGAGGACTGTGGTATGCCAAATGCAACTGAAATGCAGTAGGTACTATGGTATGCTACCCTCATTGTGTGTGTCCTGTCCATGAGCCACATTGAATAACATCCTGAGACATAGGGTACGATGTGCAGGTGGATGTGTATGTTGTCAATACCAGAATGGAGAACGGTGCTGAAAGGCTATGAGAGGACAATGTAGGATGTGTGGACTCCCGTACCATCATCAACTACCCTGGTAACTGTATGAAAGGAGTCCACCAGGTGTAGGGGCCATGCTCTGGCCCTAATAAGTCCAACCCGGATGGCATCAAAGGACCGGAGCCCAACAATGTCTCTGTGAATGATGTCCTTGATGGTGTGCCCCATAGCCGTGCAGAACAGTCCAGTCAGGTGTGTAGGACTATAGTCCCACTCGTGCATTGTGATGCCACCTGTGTGGAGTGTGATAAATGTTGCTGTGTGCCATTCAGGGGCCACAATGTCTGATACATGGCTATTACTGAATATGGTGGCCTAGTGGGGAGACATGTCATTCAGAGGTTTGTGGGCATCACAGCCTGGGACTTTGGAAGGTGACATGGAGCCACTGTCCCAGGACATATAGAGTGCAGGTTAGTACTGTGTAGGTGTGACCGCAGGGACACCGCAATGTTCCTGCATGGATTGTGGCCCTGTAGTGAGTGAGAGGGTGTAATGTTAGCATTGAATCCATCTGCCAGCATGTTGCCAACATCACCTGGGTCTGTAATGTTCCTGAGTGACTGTTGTATGTGAGAGCAGATGTGAGTGTTGCCATCGACTACTGACATACCACCATAATGCCTTGTGGTACACCCCGGAATGTGTCACAGTAATGTGTACATAGCTAGTCTTGGAGTATGTGATGAGGGATCCCGTGGCCCTACCGAGGCTGACCAGTGAGCTACCCCACCCATGGGATTGTACACCACTGTGCAACAGCCTCCACCTGTTGTTGTACATTATGTCCATGGAACTTGGCCACCAGAGTGGCGTCTGTTATCTGGTGTGTACCATCATGGCTCTGTGTGGAATAGCATGATCCATGCAGTCATGTACATGCTAATGAAGTGCACTGGGGTATGTTTCAGCATTTGTATGTGCATTGTCCATCTGCACGGGTGTCATGATGTTAACAACCGCTGTCATAAGACATCTGTAGTAGGTGTTGTAGTACTCATGTACTGTGTATGCTGTGAAGGGTGTGGTGCCAGGATGTGGCTAACAAGGTTGATTAGCATATGTTCAGAACCCACCAATGAGGGGATAACCCCAGGTGTGGAACACCAGTCACATGTTGGTAGTGGTCATGTCAAGGTTAATGTAGGTCTTGGAGGTGGTGTGTATGGGTTGATCCAGCTGAGTGGAGGATATGACTCATGGATGTGTCGGTACATGAGTGGCTATCCCAGTTAAGTTTGGGGTAGTGTCAGTCACACATCAGTAGTAGCTGTCTGAGCCCTACTGTCCAGTACACCAACAAATGAGGTCTGGTAAACGTGGGGTATGTTGTTGAATCTGTAGCTTGTTACAATGTGTATAGCGGCCCCGTCACAGTTAGTTGCACATGGAGTACCTTTGATGCATTGTGCTAAGTAACTAGCCAGAATGTGTGTACAATATAGTGGGATATGGGAACACCTCAGCTGTGGGTGTGCCGGTCCAGGTATGTGCCTGAAAGGTATGATCTGTCCATAACCTGTCATTGCAGGTGTGCTCTGCAGAGCCTAGAGGCAGGTCCCAGTCACTGCAGAGATATTGGAGTGCTGCATTATAAGGTGTGCCTTGCCTGTGTGCATCACAGAAGATGATGCAAGCATTGTGTCACATGACCCCATGTCTTGCTTGCCAGTTCCCATTCTGCCGGTGACTGTTATTGGAAACTGTGCAAGACAGGCAGTATAGAAGCAGCAAGAGCCTTACATGTGATCTGTACTCCCAGTGCTGACAGGTGCAGGTCATCTGTGCCAAAGTATTGTGTTTGACCAGGTCAGTCAAAGCGGACAGATACCAGATGCCTGTGGAATGACAGCAGAAGCATAGGCAACTGTTGAAGTGACACAGTCAGTCATTGTACAGTGGTATCGGGTCCAGATGAATGCATAATGCTCCCCAGGGCTAGGCCCTCACCTTCAGGGCTACAAGACTGGTGAACTATTGCATGTCCCTGCACACGTCATTTGTGAAGTGGCATCTCAGGGCAGTTACACTAACATGGAGAATGACAGTCACATCATACCTGGTGAGGTGTGGCATGGGTACATAGGTTATGTTGCAGAACCAGTTACCTGACAGCAAGATGTAAGCGACTATTGCCTTGTGTAGCCTGCTGTGTGGAATTGCAGTGTGACTGCCTACTGAGTCACCTATGACTGGTGTGTTGTGTATGTTATAACACCCTATTGGCTGTATGTGATGGCACACATGAGTCTGTGGGCTATAAGTTGGTGATGTTGCGTTCCATGATGGGGGCTTCCTCTGGTGCCTACACAGAGTATGGAGAGGTACTGCACAAGTTGTTCTCATATGTGTGGCCTGTGGTGGAGATCATGTGAGACTATGTGATGAGTGGGGTGTGTTGCGAATGTTACACATCCCCACATGACTGTCAGGTGCAGTCAGGGTTGGTGACAGCATTACCCCCAGCAGGGCTGCATACGTGCATCCCCCACAGGCTGTAGTGTCATATGTTGGGAGGTGAGCATTGAATGTGTACATGAGACAATCACTTTATTGCCACATGTACGACATATCCATCATATAGACAGGCAATAGCACTGGTATGTGACAGTTGGACATGCCTGTATATACAACCATGTCTCATAGGATATGTGCGTTACGTGTGTACAACAGCTGTTGTACCATAAGCAAGCTGGAAATTTTAGGACAGCCAGTGTACCTGTGGGAAATGGTGTGGAATGGGTGCTATATTAATCAGTAGCTCATGACATGCTCACAAGTTCTGAACAAGCATGACCATACAATACAGATAAGGTGTCGGATAATATCAACCCACAAGTGGTGACGACAGTCATAATGGGTGGCACCGCACTATAACCCTGCTGAGTATGGTGTGCATGTCCATGAACCATTATCACTGTAGATGTTAGCAGTACAGATGTACAAGACAGTACGGATGTATGATTACAAATACCTTTGTATGTCACAGGAGTGTTCTACCAGTGGCCTGTTGACAGACTCACAACTACAAAAGGTGCCAGAGTGACATGTGCATATCACACCAGTGCCAGCTACAGTAGAACAGGGTTAATGTGTTGTACTCCACCCTCATTATAGTCCATACCACACAGACAAATGTTAGGCATCTGTGTATGTAAGGATGTGAATGGCCATGACCTATGAGGAATAGCTGTGTCAGTGTTGTGAACAACATACAGAATGGGCTGTGTGGGTGAGGTGTGTGACATATGTGCACATTCTGATGGATGATATCAGCATTGTCACCACTAGGTGAACATCCCTGTACCCATTAACTACCACTTAGGCTGTGGTCAACATTATGGACACTGTGTAAGGGATGGTGTTGTGCAGTACACCTCCCTGCCTTGGTGACGTCTTCAGGCCCATTGGGTAGTCATATTAGGTACCCATGTCATGACAGGGTGCCATCCATGAGCACGGAGATCATTGGACAGGCATATACAGCACTGAGGTGACCAATATTGGATCACATATCACCTTTAAGGGGTAATGGCCATGCATGGATGGGCGATACCAGCCTTCACAATCCTCACCTCCACTATGCAGCATGCTGTCTACCTTGCATAAAGACATTTGCTACACCATGATGATGGACATGCAACATGTCCATGTCCTGATCTGTACGACATACGTCATGGACAGCCACCATCCTAATACTAGGATCGCCACATGCTGGACAGATCCCTGTGCCATACATGTGACATACTCCCGCCAAACCATGCAACCCTGTCCATCACAGCTGCACATGTCATCCCAGTCATACATGGTGTGATGGCCGCATGTTAGATGCAGTATCAACTGTCCAGATCAGTAATGTGGCACTGATGCACCTCGCGGTGGCATAATGGCTGTCTGTTACAGCTAGGAAACCTTGCCCGTACATGCTATGGTTGATAACAATCCCTGTGAATGACGTCCGACTAGCCATTGTCCCATGTCTATCACATGTGCAACACAGGCGATCCGTGGCAGGATGTTGAACAGCTGTACAGTGCTGTGTAGATGTATATGGCAAAACACATGTATGAACAGGTGTCCATGCGTATGTGTGCATTGTCACTGCTCAAGTCCATTAAGGCTGTGTCTGTGTTGATATGTGACATATACACAGCATCAAGGTCCACAGCATTACCGTGGACACATCCAGGCATGTGCAGATACATAAGAACACCACTGCAGGCAAATAGACATGCCCACATCAAGACAGCATTCACATGGAGTATGAACACTGTAATGAGGTGACACACATATATGGTGATGATATCCAATGCATAACGGTGTTGCATGTAAGTGACACCAAACACGTCAGTCGTGTCAGTGTCATAATGATTTGCACAGATTAATGTGCAGATGTACTAGATGTCATAGAAATGTATGTGCAGCAGTATCTCTGTACATCTCTGAAACTGCGACCTGTCACCATCATTATGTCTTACAGATAATGCCTCGTACACGCCTTCCAGTGTACAGCCGCCAGGAGGTTGATGTCCTCATCCCGTACCTCCATGAGAACTACGAGGTGTTGTTCAGCCATGTGCCACAGCATGCCCAGAAGTGGGCCGACCTGTGGCAGGATCTACACAGGAGGGTGAACGATGTGGGTGGCCATAACCGCACCTACCAGCAGGTGCGCAGACACTGCACGGACTTGATATGACATGCAAAACAGCATGCCACTGCAATCGCCAGGGAACAAGGTGGAACAGGTGGTGGGCCACCAACCCAGCCCCCACTCACACACACCAAGGAGCTACTGGCCAGTCTGGGGACACCCTCAGAACAGCATCCACACACACTAGCTGCCATCGTGGAGGTGGGTGTTTCCCAACCAATGAGCCTAGAGTTGCCTGGTAAGTCAGTACTGCACATATGGCTATTATATCCCATTTAGTTGCATGTGTCACTGTACATTATGTAAAGTAACAACATATGCAAGGTATGTGGACACACATGCTGCATACTACACTATGCTACCCTGTGTATGCACACATGTGCATACTATATGCTATTATATAGGCGAATGTGTTAACATGCACAGTGCACCCTGTGGCTGTCGTATAGTCATGGATAATGTTCATACTGCTGTGTCACCCCTATACAGATATCTCTGGTATGCCACACAGACATGAGTCCGTTGCAGGTGAGACTGTCATCAGTATCAGGCATGTTAAAGCATAGATCTATTTGCCATGTGGCCAGTTAACAGTTGCACACTTGATGCTCATTCCAGTCATGATTTACAGGTCGCATCATCCATCATTCACACAGGCCACCCATGTGCAATATATACAAATGAAGTGATACACCGACTTGAAACCACAGTAGTTGTCATTGTTACATGTGTGGTCAGCTGTGCATACAACGGTGGAGGTGTTCTACAATGGAGGCATATGTAGTATGCATTGGAACAACATGTGTGGTACACAAACAGTACCACACAGTGAGCTGTGATATGGGCAGCCCACAGGTGTCACCATTGTGTTATATGCCCCTGCATTGGGTGCACACATTGTGATGTGCCATCTGACATGTGCCAGACATGTAGTGTTCTGGCTGCAATATTGTCACACTATCCCATGACCCATACCCCACATACCAAACATACAACCTGTTGTCTGCATAGCCCTGTGGATGGTGACATATCTGATATCTATCAGTGTATGTCATATGGGAAAACACAGACATGTGAGATAGATGGCCATCACACACATTTGGCCAACACATGTGCACACATGGCCATAGGGGATGGCCAGAGACATGTAGCCACACAGTAGATGTGATGTGTATACACCCTGTTGCACATTGTCCACACATGGTCCAATTATAGCCTTAGTTGACTGATTATACAGTTGATGTGGTACACTGGACATCCTAAAAGCCTGTGCACAGCTAGTGGAGGTGTCACTGAAGTCTACCATATAAGATCTGTTGAACATCACGACTGTGTCATAGCATGACAGTAGTCACCTGTACAGCTTCCACAGACATTGACACCACATCAGGTCACAGATACTGTACATTTCCCTTGCTGCTGTAGGACATCACCGTTAGCTGTGCACCTCGTGTGTGTGGTACATCAATGTGATGTGGGAAATGGTGAATTGACATGTCCGCTATGTGTGGACATGGTTGCCAGGCAGCTAAGACCCTGTAGTTGTTGTGCAGGGGTGTCATCTGTAGGTCCTCCAGTGACCTGTCACTTGACAGAGCATGGTTTTGTGTGTATACACTTCAGCATCGTGGGTCACAATCCACAGTTATGTCATGGGTATGCAAGCAGTTATGGCTATGCAATGTGTACATATTATGCATTGTACAGCAATATAGATGCATCATGATGCCATGCAATGGCACAGTGTCTGTACTTCACACTGTATAGCAATGTAGATGGCTCACTCTACCCTTCCATGCTCATGCACATTTGCTAAACATGCATTCTACCTGTAGGGCATACAGACAACACTGCAATGTGATGCCCATTACGATGCTGTACATGTGTCAGGACACCATTGTGTCAGACATGTATGCATGTTAATGCACATGTCAGCAGATTACATGTCAAGGTCACGTCAGCCATGTGTACTGCTATCCTGTTCTAGTCCAAATGGTGTAACACGGGGATGCATGCATACTACCATGATTGTGTGAACGGCATGGCTACTGATATGACACCTGCTTGCTGTAGTGTGCACCCCAGGGAGGTATGCTTACTAACACTATTAATGTCTGAGCTGCATGCCCTCTGCTGTATCACAGGCATGCTGCATGCCATCTGTCAAATCACATGCATGGTGTGTCTGTGTGTGTCTGTGTGTGTGTGTCTGTGTGTGTGTGTCTGTGTGTCTATTGTAATTTAGAGTCTTTCTTTGCATTCACAGGTGATGTAGGTGTGTTACCCTCCTGCAATCCATCTGATGGTAGTGTCCCCACAGATACTAGCAGTGATGAACATATGTATGAGGTACAGGCAGGGTTGTCAGGGGCTGAATCTGTGCCAATGGTTGCCATCACAGCTATGTCCCCCTCTTCCCCGCACATAGTTCTGCTGCCAACACATACCGCATCACCAGTGGCCATAGAGGAAGGACAGTCAGCGTCTGTTAGCATGGAACAGGAACGTGTGGTGGCTACAGAAGGTGTGTCTATACACCATGGTGTCAGTGTAATGACTGCAGATGTACCACACAGGCATGTGGCCGGTGCTGCTCGTAGGAGGACCTCTGGCAGACATGCACCTGCAGGACAGAACGCAGCAGCTGGTATCACCAGACGCATGTTCAAGACTGTAATGGCAGCACAGGCACATGCTGAATGGCAGAACAGAGAAGGGCAGAGGCTGCAGAGGGCTGCTATCCGTACCCTAAATGACAACATCCAGGCATTGGCAAATGCTCAACAGCAGATTGCTGATGTTCTGGACAGGCGATTGGGTGACATGGTCGGAATCCTTGACCGTGGCATGGCAATCCGCGAGCGTGAGCTGTCTGTGCTGGAACATCTGGTAGGATTGAGGTGTAGGCCTCATGGAGGTAGGCCAGCTACACCACCTAGTCCAGGTCAACGTGAGCATGCCACCTCACATGCCTGTTCCCATAGTGCTGGTAGTAGTAGCAGTGCAGCTGGTGCTGCGCTGTCCACAGCAGGACACAGCAGGCCACGTGGACGTGGCCCTGGACGTTCCCAGCGGGGACACGGTTCCAGTGGACATGTGTCATTGGACAGTAGCCAAGCTGTACCTCCGCCTGGTAGTGCCCGTGCAACCCCTGGCAGGCACAGGTCACGTGGCCGTGGCTGGACACAGTGAGCTGTACAACCTGGTCTGTACAATCTGGAGCTGTCAATAATACCCCGTGTAGGCCTCACAAAAGGCAGTATTGTGCGCACACATACACGCACACAGCAAAGACATCTGTAGGGCACCACAACACCCACATGCATACTGAACAGACATGTCCAATCATATCACTGGCCCTTACCCACACACAAGATGTCATCCATTGGTGCAGTCTATGCCCCTGGCAAACATTATCACCCTGTGCATATGATGAAGCCTGTGCCACATCCCTGTCATCCACACCACTGGTGCAGGGACATGCTCAAATGGTCTGATGCACAGGGTGAACAGAATAGTGAGAAGTGTATATTACATTAGTTGTGTAAGAATAGTGAGAGAAGTGTATATTACATTAGTTGTGTGTGAATAGTGAGAGATGTGTATATTACATTAGTTGTGTACTGTTGACACGCACCAGACATACCATGTAGTACAGGTTTAGCATGCATTGTTACATGTTCACAGTATGTGTCTCAGTAACAACAGTAACAGCATGTTGGTAATGATGCCCTGGTTCCTCCTTATGGTCTACTTGCATGTGCCTACAGGTAGCACTGTTTGCAGTCTCCCATGTGTAACTGTGGAGTACTCACAGGCACATATGGCAATATCAGCATGCTATACGTAGCCTCAGCCTGACTGTTGGAAAGTCTAACATAACACAGATGTCCACACATATACTGATCCAGAAGCATGTGGGCAGTTTAATAGGCTACAGTGGCTAGAGACATGACATCCATACCAGGTCACATCACAGGTATGTTGACATGGTGCAGGGGTTGTACACAGCAGTCTGGCCAATGATAATGTTAGATGCCACTTGATAGCCTCACTGTGTAGCAGTAATACCCTGTCACATTACAGGAACATGCTCACACTCAAGGGGTCAACAACACTATAACGCACATCCCATAGTGTTGAGGTGAGGACCCATGCTTATGTGGTCATCACCGTCACAGTACTGTGAATCCACACAACACGACACAGAGAAAGAACATGCATAGGTAGCCAGTGCAGCTGAGACCGATGGCATCAACAGGGTAGTAGACTGCATCACCATGAGGGGTTAGGGATCTTGTGTGTTCTGTATGGTAGCATACACCCTCACTCCATGCACCAGACAGCCATACATACCTACATACACACAATGTACATGTCATACACATATGGATAGCTGATGTGTGTGATACACACACCACACCTGTCTACGTCATGCTTTCCACACTGCAGTACAACGAGATCTCTAGTGTACAGATCTCTACAACAGTGTACAGGGGTGTGTAACAATTGGGATGTATTCTCCACCATATGTGGCATATATGGTCACATAAGCAATCACACATGGCAGTACTGTGAATGATACACCTGCTATATGATGATACATCTGACAGACATGCAGCAGTATTGGCTGCATTATGTGTACCAGCGCTACCTTTGGCAATTGTGCTGCTATATGCACACAAGAGAATGTAAGTGATACAGGTGTCAATTAATGTACTGTCGGTAACACCTGACCGCTGTGTAGGTTCTATGTCTCCACTGTCAAGTAACGGTAACATAGCGTACTGTTTGCACATGTAATGGTAGGATGGAGTGTGACACACCTGTGAGCCATCCCTGGCTAACATCCATCTACACAGGTGGATCACCTCTTTATGTACACACATCCATCCATACCTGCTGTACATCCTACCGTACTGTCAGTATGTCACCATATACAGGTGTCAATGATGGGGCTGCATTGCAATGCATGTTGTAGTTAGGCACAGTTGAGTTACTTACATCAGCTACTGCACATGCATGGTAGCTGCATGCACACTACAGATTGTACATGTGTGTTGGTCCTACATGCCTGTCATGTAGCCATGTTTGTATGCATTGCAAATGGTGGATATGTGTGTTGACATACATAACACATGGACTGTTGTATGATATGATGGGTGTCATGGGTAACTAGTACAGAGGGAATGTGTCCTCAGTCAACATTGCTGCCTCATGTACTGTTAGCATTCAACAGCCATGGACCCACCTTCCATTTGCGTGCGTATGATTACTGTAGCCACTTGTCTGCACGGAGGACAGCAAAAGCTATGATATGTACATATGTGTTGTGTGTGTGGTCCATGCACATATCCACTGCAAATACATGTATGACATAGCCAAACATGTCTGTTCGTTGGTGTACAGTGACAGTCATCTGTCACAGCTGTGTAAGACCCAAGGCCCCTGGTATGTGTAGAGCCGATCTGGTTAAGTACAGTGGTATCATTGCAATGCATAACACATGATGGAAACCTGTCGGTACATGTGTAGTCTGCACAGTTGCTGTAGACCTATGTACAGTTCACTGGTCATGAGTCACATGGTGTTGTATTAATGTATGGCTGTGTATTGCTGGTCCAATGACTTGGTGATGTCGGAGAGCTACATTATAGATTGTGGTGTGTACCCCTGTGATATGCACCTGAGACATCTGTGATAGCTCCTGAGTGTGTACTGGTCAATACATGTGAGTGGCCTTCATGTACATGGGGACAGTAATACCATACTGTGCCCTTCTGTGTTTAGAATCCGTGTCCATGCAAGATGGCCCTTTGCAACTGCTAAGTGTGTGAGCATGCCCAGTATGCCGTTGTATAGATGGACACACAGTACATTCCAAACAGCGCACTTCCATGTTTAGAATCCGTGTGCATGCATGCAAGACGGCCCTTTGCAACTGCTAAGTGTGTGAGCATGCCCAGTATGCCATTGTGTAGATGGACACACAGTACATGCCAAACTGTGCCCTTCCATGTTTAGAATCCGTGTGCATGCAAGACGGCCCTTTGCAACTGCTAAGTGTGTCGGCATGCCCAGTACGCCATTGTGTAGATGGACACACAGTACATTCCAAACAGACATGTGATACTAAGCGTGTGGGCATGGCCATTGACATTCTGTATAGCGATGGTGGTCATCCAGGCAACATATGTCCATTTTCAATGTCACGATGGATGCCTACATTGAACACACTGGTTGCTGTCTTGAAGGGTGTACTGCCTGTGGCGCATCCCATATCTATGTAGTGTTGTTGTAGTGCTCGATAGATACTTGGTTGCCCCGATCACACCACTGCCGTGTGTTTGTCTACGTCTACCTTGGGACAGTAATATGCTTTCAGACTGCTCACTCTCTATACATCCCCTATCAGCGTCCTTGCCTTTGCGGATGATATCACCCACCTAGAAGTATGCCTCTGGGTGTGCTGTGCTCAGTAATCTCGGTAGTGCGTTCTGTAAATGCGTAATGCTGTAGTGTGATAAGGTAGTTAGGTGTATGTTCGACTCCCAGCCCTGCCAAGTGTGTATGTGTGTGTGTGTGTGTGTGTGTGTGTGTGTGTGTGTGTGTGTGTGTGTGTGTGTGTTTGCGCGCATGCTCCCATCCACCTGGGGACTCAGTCTTGCTTTTAGATGCTGCACAACACAGCAGTTTGCTACCGACATCTTTGCCTTTGCAGATGATGACACGCACCTAGACGTCTGCCTCTGGGACTGCTGTGCTTAGTAAAGTCGGTAGCGCATTCTGTAAATGCGTCATGCTGTAGTGTGTTAAAGTAGTTAGGTGTATGTTCGATTCCCAGCCCTGCCAAGTGTGTGTGTGTGTGTGTGTGTGTGTGTGTGTGTGTGTGTGTGTGTGTGTGTGTGTTTGCGCGCATGCTCCCGTCCGCCTGGGGACTCAGTCTTGCTTTTAGACGCCACACAACACAGCAGTTTGCTACCATCGTCTTTGCCTTTGCGGATGATGACACGCACCTAGATGTCTGCCTCTGGGACTGCTGTGCTTAGTAATGTCGGTAGCGCATTCTGTAAATGCATCATGCTGTAGTGTGTTAGGGTAGTTAGGTGTATGTTTGACTCCCAGCCCTGCCAAGTGTGTATGTGTGTGTGTGTGTGTGTGTGTGTGTGTGTGTGTGTGTGTGTGTGTGTGTTTGTGCGCATGCTCCCATCTGCCTGGGGACTCAGTCTTGCTTTTAGACGCCGCACAACACAGCACTTTGCTACGGAGGTCTTTGCCTTTGCGGATGATGACACGCACCTAGATGTCTGCCTCTGGGACTGCTGTGCTTAGTAATGTCGGTAGCGTGTTCTGTAAATGCGTCATGCTGTAGTGTGTTAGGGTAGTTAGGTGTATGTTTGACTCCCAGCCCTGCCAAGTGTGTGTGTGTGTGTGTGTGTGTGTGTGTGTGTGTGTGTGTGTGTGTGTGTTTGTGCGCATACTCCCGTCCGCCTGGGGACTCAGTCTTGCCTTTAAACGCCGCACAACACAGCACTTTGCTACGGAGGTCTTTGCCTTTGCGGATGATGACACGCACCTAGATGTCTGCCTCTGGGACTGCTGTGCTTAGTAATGTTGGTAGCGCATTCTGTAAATGCGTCATGCTGTAGTGTGTTAGGGTAGTTAGGTGTATGTTCGACTCCCAGCCCTGCCAAGTGTGTGTGTGTGTGTGTGTGTGTGTGTGTGTTTGCGCGCATGCTCCCGTCCGCCTGGGGACTCAGTCTTGCTTTAAACACTGCACAACACAGCAGTTTGCTACCAATGTCTTTGCCTTTGTGGATGATGACATGCACCTAGATGCTGCCTCTGGGACTGCTGTGCTTAGTAATGTCGGTAGTGCGTTCTGTAAATGCGTCATGCTGTAGTGTGTTAGGGTAGTTAGGTGTATGTTCGACTCCCAGCCTTGCCAAGTGTGTATGTGTGTGTGTGTGTGTGTGTGTGTGTGTGTGTGTGTGTGTGTGTGTGTGTGTGTGTGTGTGTGTGTGTGTGTGTGTGTATATATGTATCTATCTACATATATATATGTCTATATATATATATATATATATATATATATATGTATGTGTGTATATATATAGATATATATATATATATATATATATATATATATATATATATATATATATATATATATATATATATATATGTAGATATATATATATATATATATATATATATATATATATATATATATATATATATATATATATATATATATTGTATATAGATATGTATGTTGGGATTATCACTCTTCACTGTGCTGCATTGTCTGTACGTGAGAACCCTGGATGTATGTACATCTGCTATGGCTCTGTGATAGTGCACATACTGTGTGCTGTAGTGATCGTGGGTTATACATGTGTAGTGACCGGTTATTGTGTTGCTAGGTATAACACGGGCATTGAAAACAATGTTACTGCAGCACCTTTCACTGGTCGTATGCAGATCTCGGCAACAGTCAGCAGTGGTTATTACATTGGAGTGTGAGTATGGCTCATATCCGTCTGTAGTAACTGTCAATTCTATGCACCCCAGGTTAACATTACAGACACATGTTTATCCACAGGTTGTGGTACAGATCCCAGGAGTGTATGTGTAGACGTTGACAAGTGCAGGACTGGGTTGTGTTGGATGCATGGAGGGGTGTCCATGGCCAGTAATGGGGATCTCTACAGACTGGCAGGTACAGTCTGTGACTGTCCCACAACCTCCTGTATATGGCTGGCACATGCTGTACCTGTGTATATGCAGACACACACACTTTCCACAAACAAATAATGCTATCACATACATACACCCATTGCACCACCATCGGGCCATGCAATAACTGTTGCCCTCACACACACACACACACACACACACACACACACACACACACCTACGTGTACATTGGATGGCTCTATGACAGCTCTGGACATGTTAACACCACACCCTGTGCATATGATGTCACCTGTGCCACCACCTGTGATGTGTGACATTGATGCAGGATCTGACTAACCTGGCACTGCTGCACACAGTGGCTTTATTCCACTGTATTGATGTTAGCATGCTGTTAACACACAGTGTGTTACTTCCAGGTGTACGTCAGCAGGCATGATGCATTGCAGCTATGACCATCACTGTGGCATAGTTTACAGCACTGTTACCTCTGATGATGTAGTCTCCATCCATGTGCCATTTCACTGATGTGTGTGGTATTGGCAGCATGTGTGTCTGTGTGTGCAGTACGTGTGTGATGCGTGTAGTACATATGTATACCTGCTTACAAATGCATACATGACATTACACGTGCTTCACCATTCGTACACTAGCTTACTCGTTCTTCCACACGTGCACACGGGCTAACACACACGCACACATGGTTACACGGGCTTACTGGCGCGCACGGGCACAGACACACTGTGGCCAGGTTTGCAGGTCACATCGGTGGTATCCATGGTGTACGCCGTCAGTCTCCTGATGTTCCCTAGGATAGCTCATGACACGCCTCTTCCACTGAGTACTGACAGCACACATGTGACACTGCTCCGGTGAGGTTACAGTGTTTTGTACATACACACTCCTGTTGTCACCTATCTTCTACTCTAATAGTCCCCTTAACCTACACTACACTGTAGATGCTTGGCCCATATGGCATGACATGTTGTGATTCACTATCCTCAGCCTCACTTGCCTCACATTGCCTACAAATTCTTCGTTACATCTCTGACAGAGCGCTTCCACACATAGGTACCAGTACACAGTAGCCATGTTGTCTCCAGCTTGCCATTCATCTGCATGGCGTACTAACATCTAGATAAACCTACATTTTGTATGTATATTATCCATATGTCTTGTTTTGAAGCGCATCACGTTTTCGTGGTGCAGCGCTACACTTCCACACCAGGGATCAGGGGAGGACAACTACTGGTTCATTGATATCCAATGGACAAATCCACCACTGGCCTTGGACTTGGACATTGGCATGCTTCTTCGACTGTATTCATACTGTATTTGCAGCTGTCATTGCTCCGTTTAGCAATGTGCAAAACGTTAGTCACATAACATCCGGGTACATTTCTGCACATAACTCTGCTCTTGCACGGACAGCTTACTGTTTCATGTCTCGCGTAATTACATAGGGTTACCACCTGTCCCACTTTGCGAGGGACAGCCCCTCTTTGGGCAGTTGTGTCCTGCAAAAAATGTGAACAAATGGCAAATGTCCTGAGATTTTAGGACAAAATAATTTTCTATATTTTATGTAATAGTTGCATTAAACAGTTATTCTGTATCTGAAACACCTAAATGTTATAAGAAACAGAATAAGGAACTAAATGCTACAAGAATAAACTTTTATTCAGGCAAAACACTGAAGTTCTGTCCTTTGTACTGGCCGTGGGTATGTTTTGCCCTGCAAAATCTGATGTTTGTAGCACTAATGTCACACTTTGGGCATTTGGAAAGGTGGCAACCCTATAATTACATAATTTGCATAGCTTACACATACAAATAGGGTATGTTGCAAATCCCAACATTGTCTGTGCAATGTTCGTGTTACGGGTGGTCTTGCACGCCCCTGCAGGTGATTGTTGAATAGCCTGGCAGTCATCTTTCCTTGCTGTACTCTCACTCAATCCATAAACGCCGGAGGCTTCGTGTATCATGGCCTAGGCTTTTCTGTGTGCTATGTCTATTTGTGGTGTATGCATGGCTGTGGGTATGTCCCACTGTCATCACTGGTAATGGTGACACCCTATAGGTACTTCCTGTAGACTGCTGTGTCATTTGACATATCAGCACATACCTGCGGATGAACTTCCTACTGCAGCGCTTTTCATACCTTCTGAGTTATCTTGCAGTCGATAATGCTGTTTCCTCAGACATGTATCTGTTTCTGATCATACCTACTAACCTCCAAGTGCAAAACATCTGTACAAAGCCTAACATTATGGGGGGACAGATAGGGGCAGATTCTACATATTGCTCTTACAAACGTAGATAGTTGACAGTATTATAGGTTTTGCATTAGTATGACCTTTCTGAGGGATTTGGGATCTTAAACACATATGTTTATCATTATTTAATGACATCAGTTCTCAGGTATTTGGCAGACAGGTACAGATTGTGAGAGGAATGCACCACACATATAAGGCATACATCTGCACATTCGTACAGTTACGCCAATACACACAATACATGGCGCCATCACAGGCCAGTTACCATTACATTCCTATTGCAGGACACACCCACCCACTGGGTTATATTCCTCACACAGGCCAACAGGTGCTTATCCACACTACTTATTCCATCATGTACCTTATGTGTACGCCGGTATTTGCACTTTCCGTCAGTGGCAGAGCTCACATATGAGTATGGGGGACTGGACACTGTATCGGTGACACTGCATGACACCCTGAGGGACACATGTCGTTTGAGTCTATTAACCTTCCACATTGACTTTCACAGGCCATACGTTGTAATTCACATTTGTGGACAAACATGCTTATGACTTGTACATGTTTTGTCATTTGTCCTGACGTCTTTCTTCTCATCTGTCCACCTAGTATCACTAGTTCTGTACATTTCATTAGGACGGGTTACCTTCATACCTCTCACCTGTACACATTATGGGTATACACCCTGGGGTTTGACCTATGATTCTGTTACATTTGTCAAGATAATGTGCCTTTCTGATAGATTGCTGGCAAGCCATGACGGACTGTGTGGTTAGGTAATCATGACTGATATTTCTATTTCATGATTACTAACTCTCATAACATTCGTATTCCCGACTACGCAATTATTCTATCAACGGTCTGACTTTGTCTGAGGTATATTTAATATAGTCCCTATTTGTCTGTCATGTACTATGCCTTAGTCCAGCTGTCTTATCCTGACATTCTGGCAGGTATGGTTACCATCTTGGTCGTATGTGTGTCCATACTTGATAATCGCCTACATGACACTGATATAGGTCCCTGCGTCTTCCCCCAATGGTTTACACAATATCCAGTGGATGGGTTGCACCTTTTTGGTGAATATAGGCATGTGCTATACCCACATAGGTATATTGATCGCTCCCATGGGGCATACTTAATTGATCTGTGCCAACCAACACCTTGGCCCAATTCTGCATACCCATGATTCCCATACCTGACACACCTCCACAGTACCCATTCGACATGTTTAATGTGAGCGATAATGTGTGAGGACACTTCTGAGCACTCCCCACTCTACAGATATCAGCTTGTACGTCATACATTCAATCGATCCATGTGTTATTACCCTTGCACCTGCTACTGTTGCATGTACAGCTATATCGTAGTTGCAGCTGTGACGTCTTTAGCAAAAATGATGATTCATGTTTAGCATGTAGAACTTGCAGGCCCTGTCACACTGGTAGTTTCTGGGAAATGGTATGGAAACCATCGGTGTATTCTCCTTTCATGCATGTCTGTCTGTCTATCCATATTAGCTATACCGTGACCTATTTATGTACATGTGTTATATGTACAGGGACATATGTTTGTTGTGTATATATCTATTAATGTATCGTGTGTGTATAGATATATATATCTGTACATATATACATATGTCTGTACATTCCTCATCTCGTAATTTGCTTTGGATTATGTCTGTGGATATATGTGTATATATATCTCCATATCATACCTTTCAACTGTACTGATTTCCACTGCATGTACAGCTTTTTTGCCTCTTATCTTTGCTCCATTTTTCATAACCTTGTGTCTATCTGGCAAGTTATTGGCATATCATTAAAGACTGACATTGATAAATAATGACAAACATTTCAGGTTACGACTTCATACCCTTCAGAGAATCCATGCTAGTGACACACCTGTTATTCTATCCACTTTCTATGTTTGTTAGGCAATATCTGGGGATTGTCCCTATTTCTGGTCCATTTTTCATAACCTTGTGTCTATCTGGCAAGTTAGTGGCATATCATTAAAGAATGACGTTGGTAAATAATGACAAACATTTCAGGTTACGACTTTATACCCTTCAGAGACTCCATGCTAGTGACACACCTGTTAGTCTATCCACTTTCTATGTTTGTTAGGCAATATCTGGGGATTGTCCCTATTTGTACCAGTTGTTGTCAAGGCTTTGTCCGGTTTCGTACTTTACAGGTTTAACAGGTATGAGCCATGTACATAGAACATGTGGAAAACACCATTCATTTTCTATTCTGTTAACTGATTACACACGCGCAGGCGCACTTGCATATCCTTATTGTGGGTTACATATGTTTCATAGATAATTGTGCTTCCGTGAACTTTCATAATTCTGACCGTAACAGTTACATATCTGTATTCCAGTTTACAGACTACTGCGAAACACACGTTCACCTTTACATATTTAAATGTGTGTACTGCACGAACACTTTCATTACATTTTCAAGTTATATGTGCAGTGGTCGTAGGTCAACCGGGGCTGCATTCACGTTGGCCGGATACCGGAACCACCATTCTATTGGTGTTCTCCCTCATTGATATGCATACCCATAGTACTTAGCTACATCAACATATGCCTCACCGCTTCACCTACGACACAGGCATCCATTCTCCTGCTAGGAAAAAGGCGGTACTACATATTACACATTCCCTATTGCCTACTGCTGTGGACTCAGGCTGCATTGTTAATCACACTGAGGATATGCAGAACACCAAGGCATATAGTCCAGCCACATACAGGTCTTTGATTGTCAGGGTGTTCATGTAGTGATCTGGGTTTAGGCTTGTCCACCTGGTGAATGGAACTTCCCTGGCCGAGGTCAAATATCAGACAAAGCATATGGACAGGGATTATCTCCCTATTTTGAAGTTTTACCTGTGTTTATAAACACAGGTGTTTGTGCACCTGTCAGCAGCTTATTCTGTTGGCATTACATATTATGGGTGGGGTTGTTACAGTCCATACTCCACAGTGAGGGGTGTTCCAATTCACATTTGACTATTACCTGTATACAGTCATATGGGGATTATTATTTTTGGACATGAAGTGACTACAGGTATGCAGTTGTACATTACACAATTGTGAAGGGCTGTTCCTGTAAATATGTACGGACCATACCTCTCAACCTCTTAGGGGGACAATTAGGGACATATTTTAACGATTGCTCTTACAAGCTTAGAACGTTGATAGAATGCTAGGATTTGCATTAGCATGACTTTTCTGCAGGTTGTGGAGTCTTATACTCAGGATATTTCTCATTATTTAGTGACATCAATCCTCAGTTATTTACCACACTGGTGCAGATTGTCGTAGGCACACACCAACACTATGGGGCGAACCTGTGGTCATTCTTAGGGTTGCCACCTTTTCGACTGCCCAAAGTGGGACATGTTCTGTAGAGATGTCAGATTTTTCAGGACAAAACATACCTACAGCCATGCATAGTACTGAACTTTAACCTTTTTTGTACATATAATAGCGTATTCTAGAAACATTTGAACTGCTTATGCCACTTCACATAACATATTGAGGAGTCATATATAAAATAACCATTTTATGCGACTATTGAAGTAAATTAGGGAATAAACTCTCAGGACATTTGCTATGTCTTGATTTTTTTCACAGGACACAACTGCCTACAGAGGGATTGTTACTCGCAAAGTGGGACAGGTGGTGACCCTAGTCATTCTGCAAATATCCGGACAGTTGAGTGGTATGGCACGGACCTCTGTAATACACTGTTGTGTTCTGGCACAGCAGTAGCTCAGCATTAAAGACTGCAGTTGGAACGTGCTGACAGACAGCTGGGTTTCAGACTTCATACTCCAGACATTAATGCCAATGTGCAAACTGTTATTCTATCAAATTCTATGTTTCTAAGAGATATGTTTACAGATTGTCCCTGATTTTGGACCTTTGTCTCACTTATATTCACGGCTCTGTCCAGATATCTTGCTCACACTGGTTGACAGGTATGGTCAGTCATGACTGTACACAGTCAGTGTCCCTCACACTTGATCAGGGTTGACCTGTTTACATAGTGTCTTCCTCGCCCTCATGCCGTTTTCCACTTTGCAAATGTGTGCATTATATTCTCCCTCCTATTCGTGTCTGGACACGTGTGTCACGGGAAGGTATTTTATCCTAGGTGGTAGGTTATGCATGCCCACTTAGGGCTGGACAGTGTCATGGACCTCCACTGCACGTTCTGACTTGTGTCCAGATATCTACTGGATTGGACATCATGTCGTCATATCCATTCTACTATTTACACAAGTTGGTCATCCCATGAGGGATATCCCAAAAATTGGTCAAGACCAAAACAAGTTAGATATCGAAGATTTTTGTGGCTTCACGAAAATGTGCAGGGGGTTTTACCTGCAGCGGATACATGGTTTGCAACCCTGTCACTGCCTAGGGTGACAATACCTACTACATATGTGTAGGGGTCACTGTGTGTAGCTGTTTCTGCAACAAACCAGTGGACCAAGTACGGCTAGATATGGTGGACGTTCTGGTATGGTGGCAGGTTGTGTGTTGTGGAGGGTATGCTGGGTAGGCTATTACGCATCCAGGTGTGTTGCGTTTTTATGGCCAGTTCCATCAGGACCCATTTGTGGGTATGTGACGGTGCCGTATCTATACATTTGTTTCGCATATTTCCATATTCATATGTTTGTGGGATTGTGTTCTACACTATGGCCTGTCTGCTTGTCTTGCAGCTGTTTCTACATGAGGTTGTGTTTCTTTCCACTTCACCGGCTGCCCCTTCATACACCTCCGGTTCACCTTTTCTGCATACGACACAAGTATCGCCTTTGAGGAATTTACCATTAAACACACACCCCTCACACGTGAATTACTCACACCCCATAGAGCACTACTTTGGTTGTTGGCCCATGACACGGCCACAGTTACACATTGACTACCCTACATGTGTCGGAAACCTTTATGGTTGTGTGGACTACCCTGCCATGTTTGCTTTCCACATGCTATACCTCATGCACATGGGTACACGCCCTTACTTCACTTTCATTACTTGGTTGGTGTATCCGGGTACTACCCATTCGACTGTGTCACATACACGTTCGGATTATACATCTGCCTTCCGGATTTTGCCAGCCTGTTCTACTCATTGGTAGGATGGCACCTTTTCCTATGTCCAAGCTATTCCTTACACATGTCCGACTGTTATGGACATTGCCTCCCCACAGCCAACGGTTGTGTTTCCACCTTTTCAATTGGCCACAGTGTGACATAGGGTTACCAACTGTCCCACTTTGTGAGGGACAGTCCCTCTTTGGGCAGTTGTGTCCTGACATGTAATTGTCAACATG
Source organism: Protopterus annectens (assembly GCF_019279795.1). Taxonomy (NCBI): domain Eukaryota; kingdom Metazoa; phylum Chordata; order Ceratodontiformes; family Protopteridae; genus Protopterus; species Protopterus annectens. Next base: position 360,753,515 of record NC_056733.1, on the reverse strand, counting down.
GCAAATGTCCTGAGATTTTAGGACAAACATATTTCTTATATTTTATGTGATAGTTGCATTAAACAGTTAATTCTGTATCTGAAATACCTGACTGTTATGAGAAACAGAATAAGCAACTAAAATGCTACAGGAATACGCTTTTCTTTAGGCAATACAGTTATGTTCTGTCCTTTGTACTGGCCGTGGGTATGTGTTGGCCTGTACAGTCTGATGTCTGTACCAAACATGTCCCACTTTGGCCATTTGTAAGGGTGGCAACCCTACTGTGACAGTTGCGGTGAACACAGCATATTTTACAGGCCGACACATACCCACGGTCAGTTCGGCAGATAGAACTTACAATTCTTGCCTATATCTAAGCTTATTCTTGTAGCATTTCGGTATCTTCCAAGTAGGCAGTGTGGACAGCCTTGCCCTCGTCGATGGCACTATTCTGTTTGTTATGACATTTATGTATTATACGTCCAGTGACGTATGTTTAATGCAACTATTGCATGATGTCTACGGAGGAATTATGTCCTATATTCTCTGGACATTTGCCAGTTTTACATGTTTGTGTCAGGACACATCTGCCCACAGAGGGACTGTCGCTCGCAAAGTGGGACAGGTGGTAATCTTGATTGATGGTACGGTTCATACTGTTCCTTTCGGCCTACATGTGTCCGTGTTGTTATGGCTCGTTTATATGCTCCTTCTGTTTCGTTTACATGCGTATGCTATTTCCTATCACATTTGGTATGTGAAATACGGACATACCTTTTGTATGTGACTATTACATGGCTTGTGGGATATGATTCAGAAATACGGTCACTACCTATATCTACATTTCTCCTCATGTATTTTGTTATGGACACATCTGCACAGCTATGTTCCCTCCCTCAAATTATGGGTCGGCTGGTGACCCTCTCTGTTGGACTGGACGTACCTACTGCGCTAACATCTGTTACATTTCACTTCCACATGGTATAGCTAGCAACACTATGTTGGACTACAGGCACACGGTTTTCCTGTCATTTGTTCATGGGTAGGGACCCGTTATTCCCTACCGTGCATTTGTGTTTGAGTCTTCATTTTCTGGTCGCAGGGACTCTGCTTTGCATACGTTTCAGTCTCCACGGACACTAATAGGTACGATTACTATTGCTGGCGGAATATAATATTCAGCAGTTTAGAGTGCTCCTCGAAAGCCGACATTGACACGCCTCCCTGCGCATCTTCAATACGCCCCTTGCACTCACGCACATTTCCTATGCACATGGCTGTGGCGGCTGCGCGCCTTCATTAATATGTATATGGCGCGACTACTCCAGATCTACGCCGCACGGCCGGTGCAAGCCTTACGCCGGACTTGCGCCGAGCTTCATGAATCCAGGGGTTAGTCTTTTTTGATGTATTTCTACATCGTGCACAGAGACTTTATGAAAGGTGAATTCATGCCTTTTATATCTACTTTGCATTTAGTAAAAATGCTTGTTTTTGCTGCAAGCCTAGCTATTTCTGGGAGTGAGGTGCTTGTCTTGCCTGAGCCAAAAGCACTTACACCCATTGGTGCTCACTGGCCAAGAAGTGAATATATAGACAAAGAATAACCCATTATGGCTTTGATAATTAAGAAATTATTCATAATGTTTTGACAGGAATATTGTAAAGGCTTTAGTGACTTTGTTTGGTCAACAGACTGGAATTGGAAGGATATATGTCCTTCCTATACCTGTGGATATTACGGTATGTAAAGCCCTCACTTCATGTCCCACAGTGACCTTCCCAAGATTGACTGGGCACATGCTGGGTATTTCTCAGGATCCTGCTTTGAGGCTACTTAGGCAGTTCCCTGATCTACTGTTGGCATGTGTGGATCAGTATATTTATCTGCTTGTGACACCACAGGCCCATGCCAGAACCATGTGTGCCTTCTAAGGGATGGTGTGTTTCCCTGAGGTGCTTGGTGCAATAGATTATACCCATGTTGTCAGTAGAGTCCCATCAGAACAACAGGGGGAGCAGTACCAAAATAGGAAGGGCTACTACTATTCCATCAACTGTCAGGTAGTTTGTAATGGCTGGGGGTGCATCACCAACATGTCAGTCCAGCATCCTGGCAGTGCCCATGATACTCATATCTGGCACACACACTCACTCTACCACCTTTCCCTGCATGGTAAGATGCTCCTTGGTCACCTTGTTCGCAAGTGGAAATTTTTAAAATAATTATGTAATTAATTATACCGTGGTAAATGTATTGATTAGTACTAAATCACCCTTCCCTTGTTGTGTCCACCCACTTTTCCTTTCTTGTATTTTCCAGGTGATGCTGGTAACTTACTCAAGCCCTGGTAGATAACACCTATAAAGAACTCTATGGGAGCTGCAGAACAAAGGTACAGCACTACCCTGTCCCAAGCATGGACTGTCACCCAGTAAAGGTTTGACCTGCTGATAGCCTGTTTCCATTGCCTGGATGATGCTGGGGTATACTTCAGTAGGATCCTGATACTGCATAAAGGATGTTTGCCATGGGTTGCAATCCACACGACATGATCATGTATCAATCTGGTGGGAATTTGCTCCATGATGGCACTGAAGCTCCTAGTATAGGTCTTTTCATGTCTAACAGTACAGTTTTTGGCCAGCCGGCAGCAGTAGTAAAGGACCCCATCAATCAGGCCCATGCATGTAACATGGCTGCACAGTCAAAGAGGCATAATCTGGTCCACAAATATTTACCATGATATGCACTTTAGTGTTACCTTCATTATAAAAAACACACACACAGTATAAATGGTACCTACAGTGTGGTGCAAGGTCTGCAGTCACTGTATTTCAGACAGTCCCTCTTCTCTTTAAAGAAATATTTTATTATTTTTTTTAAAGTACAGTTACTTACATGGTTAGTATACATTTTCAGTTTATTGCCACCATATAGCCAGAGCCATGCTTGACTGTTGACTGAGATCTGTGCAGTTAATGGCACTGTAAGAAATATGTCATTTCATATTGTATAGCTGCATATGATTTGTTTGTGAAATATTCAGGTACTGCATCTGCTAGAATGTTCATTACCTGATAGTTGCTACTACAGTACTTGACAGAGTACATTGATGAAATTTGCTTGTTTTATCAAGTATTGTTGCTTTATTCCACCTTGAATTTTTTTCATGATGTGCTCTCTTCCACTGGAAGGGAAAAGTGTATAATATGTATGGCCACTCCTTTTCTAATAAATACAAAATATTTGTTTTTTTATTTTCTGTTATGGTGCTGCACATCAAACAGTGCTAGTGTCACTTTCAGGATTTGTGTTCCCCCAGAAAAATTAAATTTCCCCTGTACATTATGCTTTTGTTGCTGTTCTGTTTTCATGCTAATGCCACTCACTGTATACATCTCAGTGAACATGGCATGGTTCTGATCTCATGGTGGCAATAAACAGAAAAGGAATATAACCCATCTGCTGTTCCCTCCTTTTTAAACTTGTTTTTATTATCTTTCCTTTCATGCAAGCATTAACATTACTCAAGCAAAATACATGCTGCTGAGCAGGTCCTTAATACTCTTCAGACTGCTCCTTTCCTTTTTTTGTTACATTTCCTTTTATTTTATTTAGCCAGTGATATTACTCTAGTGAAACACAAATGTGATATTTTCAGTACATGCACTGAGAACCATGACTTACAATAGGTCAAATGTGTCATACTCAACATCCCCTAAGGATAGTGTGGATGATGGTGTCCGTGACGATGAAGAATTGTGAGCATGTGAGCTTGAAGTTGACTTGCTGTGATGATGTGACCAAATGGATGCAGCTGACCCTACATATAGTGATCTCAGTGCTACATGATTAAAACCTTGAATGAGTGTTTTTTTATGTGTAGATGAATGTTGCTCAGGTCTGTATAACTTCATTTCTATTATCTACCCCCAATTTTTCCAAGTACTTTCCAGTGAATTACATGGTGTGGAACTAAGTATGTTCCCACATATCCGGACAGTACCTTATCCTCGTCCATGTCCACCACTGCTTCTTACTTGAGTCTATTAGTTCCTGACTAATGTATAAATGGCTGCTGTGTGTGTCACCATACTGCACATGAGTGTGACAATGACATTATCTCTACTCTCTACCATTTCCATGTACTGGTGGAAATTCTCACATACAACCGGTAGTAATTTGACCATCTTTATCTAACTCTCTCTGGCAGTATACTGTACCTGAGCAATGTCCTGGCACATCTGCTTCCAGGCAGCCAAACCTTTTTGTGTTTTTGGAGGTAGCTGTGACATGTGCCTGTGCCTGTCGCTCCTTTGCACAGTCACACTGTTGACACTGCTTCCTCTGTGATCACACTGTCCTCCTGAAGGTGTTCCCATGGTTAAAGAGACACTTGTGTCAAGGTACATGGGAGTCTCTCTCTGTACTGCCTGCAATGTAGTGTCCTCATCTGCTTGACTGTGTGACTCTGTACAACTTCTTGTTGAGTTATGTATCTGCTACAGCGTGTGGGATCCTTTTAATTATATATTACTTTGCAGTTTTTTTTATATATATTTTATATTTCCTTTTCCATAGGTCCAGAGATTGCAGGAGCAGCCCAGTCATATTCCTCCAGGGTCAAGGAACATTCAAGACCACCTTCTGCCTGCCTAGGGATATCCTCACAGGACTGAGACATTAGCTCTGGTTCTGTAGGCACCCTGACACTTGTGAAGCCTGGAAAACCATGAAACACATGAGTTCATGACTGGTTGAGGATGTGGTTGTGCAGGCAGTGTTCAGGTACCTTTGGCCCATGCAGCACCTTCTCCAGTGAGTGCAAGACTCATTAGGTCTGTTGGCTCTGACTACAGAGTTACTGGAGGCCTCCATTCCCACATCATCGGGTCTTCCACTGCATGAGTATCAGGCAGTGGAAACATTTGAGATCCTCTTTCCTTCATCCTCTCTTTTATATCCTCTACCCTACTTCCTTCTCTAAATTCCCTCTCATATTAAAAAAAATTGAAAAATTGAAGGGAGGTCTATTTCCCTTCAAAAACATAGTACCCTACCTCCAGCATAATCTTCTTGATATTTCCTTCTTTGTTTCTCTTATCTTATGACTCCCTAGTTTCTAGTTTCCCCATCTTTCTCTTTTACATCTTTCAAAGACACAGTCAGGGTGTCCATATAAGGACACCCTCATAGTTAATGCATAACCCTTTTGTCTTTTTTTAATTCATTCTGAACAGCTGCACTGAATGCTGCTTGCCTTAACTACCTGCTAGTTGTTCAAGTGGAACTTAATTGAGCAGGAGTCATCCACAGCTTCTGAAAATATCCAAAATTATGAAGAGTTTGTACATTAATAGATTAACTAATCCATAACTTAACAATTTTTGCCCCATTTTGAGCTGTTGTAGAAAGTGGGCACAAGCTTTCACATTGCCCTAGTCATCGCAACTTGCCTGCGCTTTGTTTATTTCCATATGCAGTAGGTGTAGCTGAGTTCTGCACAAATATGCAGTGCACAAGTATGAACCCCGGGACTCTGAATACCACTTATATTATGACCAAAGTTCCTAAAATCATTTTCTGGTTAGGATACAATTCTGTAATCACTGCCTACTCAAATATTTTGACACAAGTGTGGTAGGTCTGTAAAATGAAAACTGCTTGCCTTATATTCTGATGCTACACTGCCTTTAGAAAAATGTCAGTATTTAATATGAAGTAAACAAGAAAATGATCTGACAGTTGAACTAAATTAGGCAAACTTGCAAAAGAAGTTAGAATAAAACTTAACCTTTATTCAGCAACAACAAGCTAGTTGAATCACCCACAGTGTAGACACTCAAATTAATCACCAAATTATCAGTTATCAAACCTTGGTCAATGGTTCTTAAAAAGTGGTTGTAATCAATCCCTCCCCCCCTGGATTTAGGGTGTCTGTGCTCCCCATATCTATATCTATGGGGTTCCCCAAACAAATGTCTTTTTTCAATACTGAGGAATCAGGCAAAACATCTGAATTGTAAGGAATAGACTTCAAATTTGATCTTTTTCTTTTTGAGTTTGCTTCTCTCATACCCAAAGGTCTGTAGCATATTAGAAAACAAAACAATTTTTCTAGATTTTACTTTACATTTCCCTTGTTTCCTTCATATATATACTTATGAATGCATGTATGTAAATATTTATTTGTATGGAAAACATGCCCTGGGATTCAGTAAGGCTCCGTGCAGGAATAGCTTATTCCTGCACGGAAGCGACTGCTTAACAGCAGCATGGCAGCTCGCCATGCATAGTAATGAAGGCACGCTGCCTCTGCTCCTAAACAGACATGGAGTGTGGATGAGTGCAGGGGGTGTGTCTGAGAGCAGAGATCTCACAATACACATGCCCCTGCACTCAGGAAGTGCCGTTCAGCAATAAGAATATGTGAGAATGCTCGTAGGAGGTTGCATACCTCCCAACTGTACAAACATTGCATAATGTCCACATATTTGTTGCCCATACAGTTGGTCTGTACCCCAGTTGTACCCTGAAATCACGGGATGATGTCAGGAATGAAGCCATGAAATAATGGCATACATATGAGTGTTATACACCAAAATCCATCAGAAAATGTATATTAAAACCAATCCTGTTATTCTAGCAACTGTCCCAAGTTTATAAGAGCAATAATTAAAATATGTCCATAGTTGGACCTCATGTTATCAAGCTTTGTCCAGATAATGTGCGTTAAGAGGTTGAGAGCCATGGGGGGTTGCTAGGATGTCTGCCAAATGTGCAGATGCATGCAGGAATCCACAGGAATAAGTGAAACCTGTCCCTTCCAATAGAAAATAACAGTAGATTTTTTTTTTTATCAAACAGATTAAATTTAACAGTAGGTGCGCTGGTTTGCCCATTGCTTAGCTATGCATACTGTAGCATAAATGGCACAGGAAGATAAATATCAAGATGCATACAAATGCTGCAATAGTGTAGCGTTCAAAGCGTTTGCCTTGTAAATAGTTATTCCAGGTTTGATTCTCACTGTAGTAAATTCCATTTTCCATGTCAAATCACTTTATGAACATTTTTTTAACATATAACCTACTAAATAACATATATTTGTGAACTGGAGTACTGCATTAAATGCAGATGGGAGGTGTCATTGTAATAATGTAAAATCCACAGATAAACACAAGTGCCCCATACAGTATATGTACATATGAATCAGTGGTACGAATTGAAGATATAATGTGTAATGAATGATAAATCCATAGAGTGTCCAAATCCACTGCCTTCCCAAGAGCCGTGTTACATTTCTGTCTAAATTAGTGCGGGGGTAAGTGGGAGTAAGCACTTGTAAGCAGTAGTAAATGGGTTTAAGCCCATTTGCATGGGGGTAAACAATGCACACACAGGTTAAGCAATATTGAAACTAACTCCCTGTAAGCATATTTAACCGGAAGTTAGCATTGCTTACCGTCGCACAAACCCACTCAAACCGCTCACTATTGCTTAAAAGTGCCATAATCACTCTGTATCTAACAGCCCTGTTCTGCTCAGCAACAAAATAAAGAGCCCTTGAATCCAGGACCTTGTACGCTACAGTCACAGTAGTTAACCAGTAAGCCATCACAGCAGTACATAAGACTGAGGTATCTCCAAACAGATCCTCACTATAGGAAAATCAAAATTTACATGTGAAAGGAATCTATATACAGTTTTATGTTGTATAACCTACTACATAACATAAATATGAGAACTGGAGTACTGCATTAAGTCCAGATGTGAGGTGTCATTGTAATAAAGTGTTGAAATTCCCCAATAAACACAAGGACCCCATACAGTGTACGTACACATGAATCATGGATACCAAACACATATATAACATGTAATGAATGATAAATCAATGCCAAATAGCAAATAATGGGCAAATATAAAATTAAGTAACGCTAAGCAGTGCACACCCCTGCTTACTAGGTGTAAGCAATGTGTAGGCCAGCTAAATCAGTTTGCTCATTGGTATACCCCTTTAAGCAATGCCAACTTTAGGTAAGCAGGTTTGCCCATAGCTTTGCATTTTCAAAACTGTCCAATCACGGCAAAGTGTGGGAAATCAGCCCTATTTAAACCTCACAGGTGGGAATACATCTCATAACTGGTTGCAGCATCCTCCTGTAGGCACTATGGCCAGTGTGGGTGAAGGATCCCACTTCTGGGTGCAGCGCTGGGGCATCCAGGAGTCCAAAGTCATGGCAGGACTCCTTGTTCAAGACCATGGTGAGAGACTGCTGCATGGCCAGTACCAGGGTTCCCAATATAAAGTGGAAGCCTGGGACCGTCTCACCCATGACCTCACCAGTGCCACTGGCAACCCACAAACTGGTGAGCAGGTCAGGCATCACTATGCCGACCTGAAATGGAGAAAGAGGGAGGTCTTGGATCAGTCGATCCAAGAGGCTAGGCAGACGGGTGATGTCCCAGCCATGTGTAAGTATCAGTCTACTACCCGTTTAATAATTTCCAGTTCATGTATATTATGGATAGGTATGGCTAAATATTCAACTTATGTCTTTGACAGCAGCAGACAAGCGGGCTGTGAATCAGGAAACCCATGTCTGTACACTACAGAGGGTGCATCGCGAGGCAGGTTAGTAATAATCTTGCATGTACTGTCATAAGAAATAAATCTAAAAGTAGTAGAAAGTTAATTTCCAGTATAAAACCTGTATTGTGTATGGCATGTACTGAATAAACCAGACAATATGGCAGGAAGAGTCTCATATAGGTTATATGTAAATAAAAGGTTAACAGCCTGGCAATAAAGGTCTAACTCCTGGATTGCTTGTGTTTACTCTGGTATCATATGGTAACGTAGTGTTGCATTTTCTTAATAGTACTGTTGTATTAAGCACTGTTACCCACAATGTGCTACATAAATAAAATCCGTAGGAATGTCTGTATATGACAGTTGTAATCACAAGGTAATATTGTACAACTGTGAGAGACTTAGACAGAAAACAGTGAAAAGATGCAAAACATAATCCAAATAGCACACTCAACTGAGACTTGAAGTGTTGTATTTTTAGTACACACAGCCATGGTTCGAATCCTGGGAGTGGTAGTAAGCTATATGCAGAATCATACCTCTTGACTGTACAGATCTGCCCGGAATGTCAAGATAATTGGCCCATATCTGCTGGTTGTTTCCCTGTCCCACTGGCATATCAGCGTGCTAATCTCTGACATTTAGTTAGCATTCAATGTCATATAACTGACTGTCACCCTGTAAATATTTGGAAAATGTCTATGAAAACAAACCTGTCATTGTAGAACTCACCAAAGGTTTATGAGGGCAATAGCCAAAATATGTCCCAGTTTCACCTGTATGTTGTCAAGACATGCCCAGAGTGTATGCAATAAGAGATGGAGATGTATGTGCATAACATCAACCTGGAATCTGGGAATATGCGTAGAAACAGTCAGGTAGTGTTAACAAACAATACCTCCACAGGTATACCAGGTAAGAGGTGTATACTGCAGGCAAAACACAGTTCATGTATATAGTTGTCTACATCCATACCACTGTCCAAACTAAGGCCATAGGGTAGTGTAATAATATCTATAAGGTACAGATCACAGCACTGACTAGGAAAGTAATGAGAACTACAGGGATATACAAGTTGTTAACTGACATCTTTCTCTCCCCCACACCATATCTGCAACAATAAACTAAATACACAACTCAGTCGGTATGTCTACAATTAAATCTACTGTTGGGACATATGTCCTGTTGTTTGATAAATATTGAAATTTGTTTCTATGCATGTGCCATGTTGAAATACTCCCACATTGGTGGCATGCTGCCATCAATGTACCTGCATGCTGTTGTAATGGCCACTGTGGTTCCATATATGCATGTGTTCTGTTTGCTATGCAATTGTTCCATATCTGGTGTTTTGGGTTAATGGGAATATCTATGAATGCTGTTATACCTAATCCTGGAATGTGTTGACTATTACTAACCCACACATGTTTTAAAATTGAAACACCATAGCACATTTGGGAAGGCCGGTCCCAGCTGTCCCACCTCTCCCACCTCATCTGCCCATGGCACCTGGCACCAGCACATCTGGGCACACCCCGGGACCTTCTCGTCTGCTGGTCCTGCACCACCTTTGGGTGGAACTGCCTCAGAGGATGGGGCTTTCCCCCCTGGGAGCAGGCACAGACAGGATACTGTCACCTGTCATCAGGTCTGGGGTCTGGTGCGTAGCGAGCTCCGCACGGACTTTGGAGATCTGCTACACCAGCTTGAGGGCCAAATGGCACATCTAGAGGGTCAGCCTGCCCCTCCTACTCAGTCCCCAGCACAGCCACCTTTGGGACAGTGAAGGTGCAGTGGTGACTGCTCATGGGTGGGAACCTTAGTCCCACTGTTTCCACAAAGGGGCTCATGGGCTTCCGACTTCCAAGCACCCCTCCCCATCCAAGGTGTTTATCCCGCACATGTGTCAAATACTGCCCATGTATGCTGTCTTTGTCTGTCTTGTCTATTATCCTACCCAACATAATTCCCCAAATATACCTACTATCCCTGTCCAACATCCCACTCACACCTTAAAAAAAGGGGCAATCTGCTCCCAAAAAAAAAATCTCGCCCCATACCTAGCTGTCCATTTCGCACACATGTTCACTGGGCACATGTAATCTGGTCTAATTGGTTTCACAACATATTATCGTTGTCCTTACACCTCTCTCAGGGGTATGAGTGTCTAAATCTACCTCCAAATCAGTGTATATGCACAGTTGTTGCTGTAGAAGAAATGGGCAGCTATGGACCTTCCCTACACCTGTCCTGTACATCCCTAGCTATTTTCCCTACAGTCTTGCCCTCTTTGTGCCCCTTTTTCATCACTTTCATATCAATCTTTTTTCTTTTCTTTTAAAAAAATTAGCGCTGGGGTAAGCGGGAGTAATACTTTTAAGCAGCAGTAAGCTGGTTCAAGCCTGTTTGCGAGGCGCTAAGCAATGCCTAAACAGGTTAAGCAATTAGAAGCAAACTGAGTATAAGAAACTGTAACCGGAAGTTAGCAGTGTTTACCTAAGTGCAAACCCTCGCAAACCCACTTACAACTGCTTAAAACTGCCTTAATCACTCTGTAACCAACAGCCCTTGTTCTGGCCAGCAACAAAATAAACAGCCTTTGGAAGGCTCGAACGCAGGACCCTGCACATCATAGTCAAAGGGATTTAACAGTAAGCCATGTCAGACATACATAACCCTGATGTTTTCACAAACCATCCAGCACATTCAACAGTACAGGAAATGTATTTATACATCATGTAGAAGTATGTGTGTGTATATATATATATATATATATATATATATATATATATATATATATATATATATATATATATATAATATATATGTATATATATGTATATATATATATATCTATTTATATATAAACATATAAATATATATATATATATATATATATATATATATATATATATATATATATATAGGTCCCCTTTTAAAGCTCGAAATACCAAAATCTCGAGTTTTGAGATACAACTCAAAACATCGAGGTCGATATCTCGAAACTTAAAAAAAAAAAAACAAACTAAAATGATGTCTTTGCAGGGGTCAAGCACCCCTGCATCCCCACATCCCCCCTACTTAAATATACCAACTCCGAGATCGCACTACCGTGAAGAGAACAGCAAGTGCAATAGGAGCATTACTGTTCTGATCACTATAGCGCGACCTCAGAGTTGGTATATTTAAGTAGGGGGATGTGGGGGGGGGGTGCACGGGGGCTTGCCCCCCTGCAAACACATTATTTTACCTGTGGCTTATTTTTTTTTTTTTGGTCCAGTTTTAAATTTCGAGATACCGAAATCTCGATGTTTTGAGTTTGGTATCTCAAAACTCGGGATTTTGGTATTTCGGGATTCAAAAGTGGACATATATATATATATATATATATATATATATATATATATATATATGTATACACACACAC
>NC_056733.1:360679009-360736509 GCF_019279795.1 Protopterus annectens | reverse complement strand
AATAAACAGATTTGCATAATCTGTAGTATTGTGGGCTTGTACTGTTGATGTACTGTAATGCTGCACCCACCCTGTACCAATGCCACAGCTGTGGCTACTGACATCACATCTCTCACACACTTATGTAGGTCCCTCTGGTATACCTCCAGGGCAGCAGCCTGTAGCTGGGGAGTATGGTGTTTGTTCAGGTTTGCAAATACACCAGTCATGTTTTGGCCATGGTATATTCCATGCACACATTTAACACGCCTGCCCATAATGCATGCTGTACATGTTCACGTATTGTTGCTGTTAATTGCACTGCATCACAGTGGTCACCATGATGGTGTATCTGAAGGGTATGTCAGACTCCTGCAATATAACTAACATCCTGTCACTGCAAAATGTGTGCACAGAGATAAACATAATGGTGTGACAAATGGCCTATAGTAGGGACATGTGTGAAACATCACCCTTATACAGTGCTACAACAGTGTATATACCAGTATTACAATGGCAACTGTTACAGATCTACACTATGACATATCACAATACTGCAGTCCACAATGCTTACAACCTGCAATGTGGGCGGTCCTAACATGAGCAATGAGTCTGTAATATGGAATCGTATGTTAGGACAGGAAATATGGGGAATACATACCTTCACAATCACTGGAAGCATATGTGCGCAGACACTCCAGATAAAATATAGTGAACGCAGCTGTTGAGGTACTGACAGCATGCATTCTTCATGAGAATGCACCTTCCAGCAAGTACATGTCCCCAGTGTCACACCAATAAATTGTCAGCTGTCCTAGACGTTTGGCCATCAAATGTGCCCACTTTCCTGCAACAGAGGCAGCCATGGCTTGCGCATATCTTACATGCCATGGCGTGGACCCCATACCCAACAGGTAGCACCCAGGAGTTGGACATGTAGCCATACCTCACCCTTGCACATACCATGGCAAACAGTCCAGACAGTCATATATGTGGTGAGGATGTATGGGACAAGAATAATGTAGGAAATAAATAGATGGCCATCCAGGACAGATGATGTCACATGTAGCAAACCAGTCATGCAGGCTGCTTAGTAACATGCCACAACACCAAGGGAGTTGCAGGAATATCTAGCAAGTACTAGCTGTGCAGTACCCATGTCAGCAATTGCCTGGACTCTGCATATGGTTGGCCCATGGGTTAGGGTAATCAGATGGGACAGTTGTACCACAGGAAACATCAGCCAGTCCTCTCTACAGGTAGTGTATGCATAACAGAAAAGGTTCCCCAAAAGACATGCATTGCAATGTGTGCTAGTGTACCAAGACCATGTTGGAAACCTACAGACAGTATCAAGAAAGATACATGTGCTGCACAACCAACACCTCACCCTACCTCAGGCCCACCATCTCCACCTGTACCTTGCCAGTGCCAGTGTACACCTGTATGTTTACCATTCATTAACTAGGACTAGGCTGGTGCACATGGTGTACAGTGTTTGGGACACTGCAAAATGACACACGTGTAGGCCATAGTTGTCAAGCATCTGCAAAAAGGCTGAAGGTGGGGAGGAGGTGTCATCATGACACAACATTGCACTGCAGCAGGGATCCAAAGGATGTTACAAATGGCTGTATCTGCACACAGACAGGGTCAGGAATTGTGGCAGACATAACCCTGACTCACAGCAATAGTGACGGTAGTGTGTGAACTCCAAGGGATGTGCACATGAGTTGACCTTGCAATCATGCAGAGTTGGGGGACATGTGTAGGGAAGACTGACCAAATACTGGCAAATGCAGATGGCCCATGCTAGTATACCACTGCCAGGAATAGTGATTGCTTTAGTACACATAACAGTAGGTGCAACAAACTATCATGATAAGGGCATGCACACATATGCACCCACGAAGTGAATGCATCTCAATCAGCATCAGCACAACTAACACATTTATTAGGTTCATGTAATGTTAACATATGCAGTAATGAGGTCCCATGGCATATCAAGGAAGAGGGCATTATATCAATAAGGGTGTGTAAACTCCCCATAGCCATGGTAAGGTTTGAAGGTTGTCAGTGTAATTGTAATCATATTGGCCATACATGCACCGCTGATGATGAGATCTGTAAATCCGACATCAGGCATTCACAAATGAGGTCTGTCCACATATTATCCCAGGTATGTGTCAGACAAACACATAGGGGCTGTGAGCAGCAGAGCAGACATAACTTACACAGTAATGCATATATATAAATATATATATATATATATATATATATATATATATATATATATATATATATATATATATATATATACATATATGTTTAACATATGTCCAGAACATGGAGTGGAGTTATACCTCAGCACCAACAGTCTCAACCTCTTAGTGCAAGGGGATGTCATGTACATTTTTCAGGTATATATGTAAACTGTTGCCACTGTAACAGGGGTTGTCCTAACAGAAATGTGTGTGGGAGGTCACATCTGCTATTGACATGTACGCCATCAGTTACTGACAGACATCCTAAGGTCATCATAGCACATTACCACTGATATCACAGTAATGATCCTGTGGAATACAGCAGAGATATGACCAATATATGTGGACAGTCTAACACACTCTGCTCAGTCCAGAAGTATACACAGAACCCCTTAGTGCAAGACATGTGGACCAAGCCTGACAATGTGGATATTAACAGCCATGTAAATGGGTATATCAAGTAAATACTGGAATACATATGCCCACACAGCTTAGGCATTCACACACTCCTGTCTGTCCTGACACATAATAACTGGTGGTGCAGAGGTCACATGGCCACATACTACCCACTAGTTAGTGACATACATCTGTACAGCATCCCACTGCTTTGTCAGAAATACATGACAGTTATGGTAGCCCTTGCAGCAGTACATCTGACAAACATCTGGACATAACATCACACTGGTTAAGTACACTAAGCTGCTAGGCATGTAACAAAGCACTGTGCAAACTACAGGCAGACTGCCACACCACTGGCCAAAATTTCTTATGGGGGCATACACATGTACCTACAAATGTAGCAGGCTCTACAGGCATGTCACAACACAGAGTAACAGACACCTGTGTGAAAGTGCATACCCACAACCAGTGTGAACACAGCCACAGCCACATATGGTAAGCAAGCTTAATATTACAGTATATGGACTGTCTGATCAATACCATCCTCATATGTGCCACTCACACACTAACCCTACATATACTGGGCCACTACACAGTGTGGTCTGATGCCTGTCTGCAATATGGGACATGTGTATGTTTGGCCCTACAAACATGTAGGCCAATAGGGTACCATACACTGGAGCAGTATGTAACATCAGATAGAACAGGACCAAGAACAATGACATCTACCACAGTCTGTGCACAGGCCAAGGTACATATTCGCAATACACACACTGTCGACAATCACCATAAGTACACAGACCTCACTACTGTTCACACTACCACAGAATGTCCAGGTTATGTCCTCAAATATAACCCCTACTATACATAACATGTGTAGCAGTCTGATAACTCACTGGCTTGTTATCAGGTATGATGTCAATAAATAATGGTGTACAGAACATATGCACCTCTTACTGTATGACATATGTACAAGGGTTGACAGAGTTGTGGCTGGAGGCACAAACACAGGGCCAGTATTGACATGTTGATGTGATAACCTCATACATTTACTGTTGTAACAGGGTTTGTTGTGACATATGTCTTATGAGGGATATGAAGTCAGTAACTCTCATGGCTGTCAAAATATACTGACTGCAATCCACAGACTATGCTTCTGCAGTTCTAATATAGGTAATCTGTGAGTAACACAAGATGCATAAGACTCCAAACCCTGGCTAGTCTGCAGATAACCCTACAGGTGGGAGTCTCCTCAAACACATAACATTGTCATGACAGGTATTAAATCATGTAGACCAGCCATATCTATACAAACCCTGTTAAACGAACATTACTCCAAATGCAGAAGAGCAAAACTTACATTCTGTTGTCATGTCTGGAACATCCCCCTCCTGTTTGTTAGCCTGTCTCCACAGTGTATGTTGTTAGAGGTATATTCCACTACCATCTGTGGGATGCTGTTAGCCAAACACCAACATGATGTCCTGCTCACAGTGAATGAAAAGGGCCAACATCCACATGATATTCCTAGTTACAGGAGTGTGTTTCCATGCAATTGGCTATGGGAATGTTACCACAGTGTTCCACATGCAATCAGCTAGTGGGGGACTGCAATTTGTGCACAGGACACCAGCTGATCATGAGGATCACTTACAAAACACAAGCTGCTGCTTAAGCAAAGCAGGTGTACTTCTCCATATCCACCAGAGAGGGAGTGAGAGAGACAGACAGTGACAAAGTAAGGCAGGGAGGAGGTAGGAGAGTAAAAGCTAAGCATGTTTGTATCATATACTTGCCAGTACAGGGTTTTAACCCCCTGCCTGACTATGTATTGCTATTATATCTCTATGCAGTTACTGCATGCACCACAGAGCTTACATGTTGGGGAGCTATCCAAAGGTATATTTGACAGTGAGTGACATCAGCAACAGTGATAAGGGAGGGACAATGAAGGTGTATTACATGCACCTGTCCACAAGAACAGGTGTCAAGGATGACACAGCCACACTTTCTCAGGGACTCACACACATTATCACAGTTGGCAGGGTCAGTATTAGACTTCCTAACTAACTAGAATGCCACACTACAGTAAAATGCAGGTATCACATGCACCACAGAGGTTATCAGGCTGATATATGGGCAAAGGGTATGTCAAGGTGTCTGACATCAGAAGGCATGCTTCAGTAGGCCAATGGGAGGTGTAGTGAGTGTGAATAGCATCCAAATCATTATACTCCACACACACACACATACACACACACACACACACACACACACACACACACACACACACACACACACACACACACACACACACACACACACACACACACATGTTTGCCAGTAATGACATGCATGGGTGCATTGCTTTACAGGTGTGTACTGGTTGACTGTGCCAGAAAGCTGTACAAGGTTAGGTAAAGGGTATACCATGGCATCAGGCCACATGACAATGGTTTGCAGTGTGGCTTAGGGGTGTAGTGTCTGGATTGGCCCACACAGGTGAGTATTGTATTCACCATCCACTCATCTGGGTTATTATTGTGGGTGGCCAGTGCTGTGCAATGCTTGCCATGTATGTGTTCTATATTCCATAACATGGATAGTGTCTGAGATGTGCACAAGTCCCACATGTATGTTATGTGACATGTGGAAGTGTACCTGGGGTGTCTGAGGCATGTTGTGTAGACAGATTGTTATTGTCAGATGTGCCATTCTTGACCTCATGTGGTGAGAACTGGTAATGAAAACCAGGTTGGCCCTGCATCTACATTGACAGCATGATACAGGTATTCACTGGTGTCAGTGGCATCTGTTCATACAGGGCATGTGTATAAGGCATGGTATGTCCTTTGTGGGTTACATTTGCTGACTCTACAGTTGCTGCAGGTGTCCAGTGGGGAACATCATGAAGGAGCACTGTATGCAATGATTTGCCTATTGTAGGGATGGGACAGGGTGCCATGTCCTCTGTAGTCCACTGCAATCACACCATGGTTACTATCTGTGGGCAATATGCAGGGAACTACCAACATAGTGGTTGTTGCCTAGCCAAGTGTGTTTGTGTATGAGACATGGGTGGAGAGTGTTCTATGGGTAATACAAGGGTTGCCTATATTGCTCCCTAAGCCATGATGTCACATGTAGGGGTATGGATTGTCTACCCCAGCCTCTCTGCTGTTTGACATCTGTTATCCTTGTAAGGTCGACATTGTGACATATAATAGGACCACCAGATAAAAAATTTGCAAAATCCACTCCACAATGAGTCCTATTACACACTCACAGCCACCTCCACACAGGATACTAATAACAAACACACACACCCACACACACACGCACACACACGCACACACACACACACACACACACACACACACACACACACACACACACACACACACACACACACCAAGTCTCACAGTTGCCATGTATGGGATTAGAAATTCTACCTAACTAGTACATCACACAACAGCATTACACAGTTGTAGCACATGCCACAGAGCTTACGGGGCTTCTCTTTCCCCAAAGGTGTATTTCAAAGTGAATGACATCAGCAGGCTTGCCAAAGTAGGGCAAAGGAAGGTTTAGTGACTGTGAATGGCCTCAAAAGCATTGATCCCTACACAAACACAAACATAAGGTTTTACTGTTGCCATGTCTGGGATTAGAACTCCTACCTAACTAGTACATCACACTACAACATTATGCAGTTAAAGCATGCACCATGGAGCTTACTGGACTAAGCTTTCCCCAAATGTGTATTTCAAAGTGAATGACATCAGCAGCCCTACCAAAGTAGGCAATGGAAATTGTAGTGAGTGTGAATGGCCTCAGAAGCATTGATCCCTACAGATACAAACACACACACTGTTGCCATGTCTGGGATTAAAACTCCTACCTATCTAGTACATCACACTATAGTATTACGCAGTTATAGCACATGCCACTGAGCTTATATGGCTACTTCTTCACCAAAGGTGTATTTCAAGGTGAATGACATCAGCAGGCTTGCCATAGTAGGGCAATGGGGAGTGCAGTGTGTGTGCATGGGCTGTAAACCATTCATCTGGAAGCAGACACACAACACTCAGGCACACACAGGTTTATATTTCACAGGTATGTGTATACAATTGGTAGATGAATACTGACTTGTACAGTAATGTTACACAGTTATCACAAGCATCACAGACACTATAATGCTGAGGGATACCAGAGGCAAATGTCTACAGTGATTGACATTTGCACATTATGCGGTTTTAGCCAATTGGATGTGTGCTGGATGGGACAGGCCTCATGATGGGAGGCTCTTTGTCACTGTCTGTCACTCTCTTCCACACATCTATGCATGTGTAATTTTGGCCTATTATAATATATTGTCCTTGGATATATGTGTGTATTCCTATTCAATGTGTGTGCAAAGCATGACTGGTGTGCAATGTGAAGTGTGTGGACAAGCATCTGTGACTGCCAGATATGTATAGTTCACTGTTGTTGCCAGACATGGGCTTCATTTCTGTAAGTGTGGGTGCATGCCCAGTATGACTTTCCAGTATTTTGTTGTCAGACACGGGCTTCATTTCTCTAAGTCTGGGAGCATGCCCAGTATGACCTTCTGTATTGAATGTGTGAATCCATTCCAGGTAGGTTGTACTCCAGTGCAGGCTTTTGTGTTCTACACCTACAGGTAGCAACATATTTCTGTGGGATATCTGTAGATCGGTTGACAATATGGGGTCATAATTGGCAAAGGATTGTGGGTTACTATAGGTAATTGTGTCTGTGCTGCTTCTGCTACATGGTTTTGGTGTTAGCAGAGATATTCAGACATATGTACTGTTTTACACTGTGATGTTTTATGTCATCAACTACTGTCAGGTATACATATTTGCTTGCAGTAATTTCCTGAGGAACACAGGGTGAATGTAGCTGTGTCCAGTATTGTGGTCTGCAGCTTACATATTCTTGCACAATCATGCCATTCTGGAGGGGAAGCTGCAGACACTTGCTTATGGGTCTGTGTAAATGGTTCAGCACCTTGGTACAGTGGTGGCTGAGGATCCCATGCTTGTACATCCATTGATGTGACAATATGGCCCTATCCTGCAGTGGCAATACCTCACAGCTGTACAGATTCACACAGGTTACCCAGAGGCAGGGGTCATATTTCTGGACATTACCCCTTCACATTGTGGTTTATGAGCAGATTTGTAGCCATCCATTCCTGTGTTTGCAGACAGGGATAGTATGTGCACACGGCTGTGTTTCAGACTTCACACACTCCATGCTGTCCATGCTCCTATCCCCCCTCTATTATTCTCTCCTCTTCCAAACATTATGCAAACATTATCTGATAAGTTCCCGGTAGTTATCACTTCATCCCAGCAGTAATTTGGTGTTGGTCTACAGTTCATGCAGTAGGACATGGTGGACATGTTACTGGGATTTGTTGACATGGCCTTGCATTTGGGTTCTGTGGACTGTGTTAATTTGTTATTTGGGAGTCCATGACATAGCATACATTGGCAGTATGGGTGTGACACAGGCCTTTGGCAGAGGACTGTAGGGCATTTGGTAGTGATGCAGGCCAGCTGTAGCAGGCAGTTGCATTGTGTCACTCCTACAGTCCCAGACTGCAAGCCACTACATTCCCCTGGGGTGACAAGGTAGGTGTGCAAGGTGTTAATGTCAATACTTTCTGTCATCATTGATCCAGTGGTGTGGATGCTGGCAGGGTTTCTGCTTACAGCTAGGGACACACCTGCATGGGACACTTCTTCTGCATGCTGCATTCTGTGGCTATTGCCATACAGAGGTGGGGGCAATATTGTACTCATTCCCAACAGCAGGGATAAGACCTGTGAGGTACCTCTGGGTGATGGTGGGGTGAGCTGGGTGCATGTGTACTATGGATGCTATTTGCATCTGACTCACAGATATACATGGGGCATTCCACTTATGCTGGCTTGTGCAGGGAGATCAGCAGTTTCTCAATAATTCATACCTGTGACCTTTGTGGTCTCCCAGTGTTTGGCCAGATGACATTGGTATTCCCTACTACAAACCCAACTAATGTGTTGCTAACCTGTATGCACAATTTCAAAGGTGTGTACATTTGACAGTAACATATTATACACTGCCTGTCTGGGGTACTTCCACCTGTGTACTGTTTGTATGTCTGGGCCCACATTCATGCCATGTCCATCTTTCAGATGGTGACATATATTACATCCAAACATTTACTATGGCTTACTGCTGGAATGTGTTTTGCTGGGATGCATTGTGTTTGGCACTGCAGTTGTGAGAACTTGGCCCTGTCATCGGCAGTACTGGCCAATGGCCACCAGGACAAACCTCACCATGCCTACATGCTGACCACTCTCACACAATATATAACACACACCAACCTAACACACGCAGCCCTGCATATTGTGCACATGCTACAATCTATCCTAATACTTTGGCTGGCTCAGGTAATCTGTGCTCTACTGTTATTATACCTACACATGCATGTTACTACATTTCTACATAGGATTGTAGGGAGGGGGGGTGCACCTGACAACTGTACACATTTGCTATGACTGTACTGGTATTTCAGGTACTCCATTTCATTCTGCATTCTGACCTATCATGCAGACTAAAGGCATTTCAGCGTACTACAGTTCTTAGGTTTGATTGACCTACATTTCAGTTTCAGACTTCTTACCCTTCAGAACTAACATCCCACTGCCTGACCTGATGTAGTCTGTCTGTGTAGGTCTGGAGGGGGGGCTGTTCTCCACAGCCTGATCAATCAGAGGCCTTAGCACAGCCTTTCTTTGTGTTTGTCTATGCCTGTCCTCCTGGCTGAGGCTGTTGTTGGGTATGTGAGCCTCCCTGATTGGCATGTGTGTGTCCTATGGACACACATTTGGCCCACCACATTTCCTGAAGTGGGTTTTGTCACCTTGTCTAGTATTGGTTACTATGGTGACACCAGTATTTGTTACAGATTTCTTGCTGCCACTATAGGTGTCTACTATCTGCTGGCATCCCATTCAGCCACCCGATTCCCTTGCATGCTCACATCCATACCATAGATACAAGTAACATAACATACTACTCCATTCAGCAATTGATAGGAAGAGTGACTTACCTTGTGGCTGTGCCAGTATTGAGGATGGTGCTGGAGGGCTGACTATGTTGGATGCACATAGTACACTCCCTATACATGGTTAAGCACAGGTAGTGTCATGTTTGGCATCCCTTTTATTGTATGTGCGAGTCAGAGAGAGGTGTCATTCCCTGGGTTCCTACCGTGTCAGTGTAGGTGCTATGCGTTGCCTCTTTGCCAATGCCTGGGCATACTGGGCATGCCTCCTTCTGCCTGTTGAGGCAGGCTCAGGTTGTTCCTCCTCCGAGTCACTCTGTGCCTGTGCAGGCCATGGCAATGGTGGGGGGGTGGCCCTGCCCCGTGCTGTTCCTGCTGCAGCTGTTTCCGCAGGATCATATTGTGTAGCATGGCACATACCATGACAATTTGGGTATATGTAGCTTGTGAGTACTACAAGGCTCCATCGGATACATCCAGGCACTGGAACTGTGACTTGAGCATCCCAAACCCATGCTCTATTATGATTCGGGTCTGTGAGCGTGGCTCATTATGGAGTTCTTGTTCGGATGTGTGTGCATTTCTGATGGGTGTCATCAGCCACGGCTTCAGTGTGTAACCAGCATTCCCCACTAGGTGGCCATAAGGGATGTCCTCATTGGCAAATCTCTGGTACAGCTGAGTCGTATGCCAGATGTGGGAGTTGTGATAACTTCCAGGGCAGTCTGCACACACATTCATTATAATGCTCTGGGCATCACACATGACCTGGAAGTTGATGGAGGGGAAGCCCTTGCGGTTGATGTAGACCTTAACCCACGTGCCGGGTGGTGCTTTGATGTGTATATGTGTGTGCAGTCTATAGCACCCACTACCTCAGGGTATTCTGTTATTTGGTGGAAGAGATGCATATTGCTGGTCAATGCCTCACTGCTGTTGTGGAAATATACATGCTCACCGGCATGTGCTGACATGGCATCCAGGAACTGGTGGAGTACCCTGGATGCTGATGCCTGTGAGATCCCCATGATATCCCCAGTTGGCCTTTGGAAGGTACCTGTGGCTAGTATTCTTAGGCCTACACATACCTTGGTTTCCACTGGGATGGGTTCCCCCCTGTTGGCTCTGTGTGTGAGGTGTGGCCAGCACAGCTCAACAATTTGCTGTAGGAGGTCCCTGTCCACCCTATAGTGCTCCACTATCTCCTGCTCATGTAGCCCCTGGTAGGTTACCCTGGGTCTGTACACTCTTCTCCTCACTGTGGGTTGATTGTCAGCATTCACATCCTCACCAGCCTCAGCCTCTTCCACATGTTAATTTATGAGAGCTAATGCAGCCCCCATCATTTTGTTGCTTTTGTTTGGTAAAATTTCCCCGCTTGTGTACACTGGTGGTGTAGAGTTTGTGGGAAAAAACAGAGGGAAAGGTGTTTGCATAGTTTATAGTAGTGTGCTGGGCTGGGCTTCTGCCTGTGTAATTGGCTGATTCTGATACATTTCATCTGCCAACCATGCTAGTTCTCCTTGATTACCTTCCTACTGCTGTTTTCCCTTCCCATTGCCTTCCTGTTTAAGCCCAGGGGAGCGCTGTGCAAGCATAGTGCTCAGATGTGCACGTAGCTGCTATTTCCTAGTTTACTTTTTTTTCCCTTTAAAACACAGTGCGCGGCGTGCACACCTGCTTAGGCAATGTAAAGAGTGCTTGGCAGCTTCAGACACACCCCCTTGCTTAGCTTTGCTAAGCTAAGGGCAAACCCGAGCCACAGGGCTCCAATAAGCTTACAGTATGGCTGACACACCCCTCTATGATGTCAGCTAGCTCTTAGGATTGCACCATGGTCTTTCTGCACCTACACAGTTAGGTGCAGGCTAGCCATGAGGGGGAATCTGTGATTCAGTATCCTTCCCCTCATTTGCATAGGATTGCCTGCTAATGCCTTGTTATCATAGCCGGCTTTAGGCACCAGCGAACCCTGTGGTCGCTGGGGGCCCCTTGTTCCCTGGGGGCCCCCAACCACAGCAAGTTATCTTATCCTAATGTTTTGTAACATGTCTGTCAAACCAACAAAAGCTAGTACAACATTCTTGTATACTTAATAAACCACATGGATAATAACTCTTATTTATATCCCTTTTAAAATTCAAAGATATTTCTGGTCATATTAACAGTGTTTTGTCAACTAACAGGCATCAGAATTCCATTAAATATTTTACCAGTGACATAGTGCCCCTGGCTTAGTTAACCCCTGCTGTTGGACATTTTCCACTGAAGCCAACTACATAGCCAGCTTTAGGTCCCTACTATGGGACACTTCTTCTGCATGCTGCATTCTGTGGCTATTGCCATACAGAGGTGGGGGCAATATTGTACTCATTCCCAACAGCAGGGATAAGACCTGTGAGGTACCTCTGGGTGATGGTGGGGTGAGCTGGGTGCATGTGTACTATGGATGCTATTTGCATCTGACTCACAGATATACATGGGGCATTCCACTTATGCTGGCTTGTGCAGGGAGATCAGCAGTTTCTCAATAATTCATACCTGTGACCTTTGTGGTCTCCCAGTGTTTGGCCAGATGACATTGGTATTCCCTACTACAAACCCAACTAATGTGTTGCTAACCTGTATGCACAATTCCAAAGGTGTGTACATTTGACAGTAACATATTATACACTGCCTGTCTGGGGTACTTCCACCTGTGTACTGTTTGTATGTCTGGGCCCACATTCATGCCATGTCCATCTTTCAGATGGTGACATATATTACATCCAAACATTTACTATGGCTTACTGCTGGAATGTGTTTTGCTGGGATGCATTGTGTTTGGCACTGCAGTTGTGAGAACTTGGCCCTGTCATCGGCAGTACTGGCCAATGGCCACCAGGACAAACCTCACCATGCCTACATGCTGACCACTCTCACACAATATATAACACACACCAACCTAACACACGCAGCCCTGCATATTGTGCACATGCTACAATCTATCCTAATACTTTGGCTGGCTCAGGTAATCTGTGCTCTACTGTTATTATACCTACACATGCATGTTACTACATTTCAACATAGGATTGTAGGGAGGGGGGGTGCACCTGACAACTGTACACATTTGCTATGACTGTACTGGTATTTCAGGTACTCCATTTCATTCTGCATTCTGACCTATCATGCAGACTAAAGGCATTTCAGCGTGCACTACAGTTCTTAGGTTTGATTGACCTACATTTCAGTTTCAGACTTCTTACCCTTCAGAACTAACATCCCACTGCCTGACCTGATGTAGTCTGTCTGTGTAGGTCTGGAGGGGGGGCTGTTCTCCACAGCCTGATCAATCAGAGGCCTTAGCACAGCCTTTCTTTGTGTTTGTCTATGCCTGTCCTCCTGGCTGAGGCTGTTGTTGGGTATGTGAGCCTCCCTGATTGGCATGTGTGTGTCCTATGGACACACATTTGGCCCACCACATTTCCTGAAGTGGGTTTTGTCACCTTGTCTAGTATTGGTTACTATGGTGACACCAGTATTTGTTACAGATTTCTTGCTGCCACTATAGGTGTCTACTATCTGCTGGCATCCCATTCAGCCACCCGATTCCCTTGCATGCTCACATCCATACCATAGATACAAGTAACATAACATACTACTCCATTCAGCAATTGATAGGAAGAGTGACTTACCTTGTGGCTGTGCCAGTATTGAGGATGGTGCTGGAGGGCTGACTATGTTGGATGCACATACTACACTCCCTATACATGGTTAAGCACAGGTAGTGTCATGTTTGGCATCCCTTTTATTGTATGTGCGAGTCAGAGAGAGGTGTCATTCCCTGGGTTCCTACCGTGTCAGTGTAGGTGCTATGCGTTGCCTCTTTGCCAATGCCTGGGCATACTGGGCATGCCTCCTTCTGCCTGTTGAGGCAGGCTCAGGTTGTTCCTCCTCGAGTCACTCTGTGCCTGTGCAGGCCATGGCAATGGTGGGGGTGGCCCTGCCCGTGCTGTTCCTGCTGCAGCTGTTTCCGCAGGATCATATTGTGTAGCATGGCACATACCATGACAATTTGGGTATATGTAGCTTGTGAGTACTACAAGGCTCCATCGGATACATCAGGCACTGGAACTGTGACTTGAGCATCCCAAACCCATGCTCTATTATGATTCGGGTCTGTGAGCGTGGCTCATTATGGAGTTCTTGTTCGGATGTGTGTGCATTTCTGATGGGTGTCATCAGCCACGGCTTCAGTGTGTAACCAGCATTCCCCACTAGGTGGCCATAAGGGATGTCCTCATTGGCAAATCTCTGGTACAGCTGAGTCGTATGCCAGATGTGGGAGTTGTGATAACTTCCAGGGCAGTCTGCACACACATTCATTATAATGCTCTGGGCATCACACATGACCTGGAAGTTGATGAAGGGGAAGCCCTTGCGGTTGATGTAGACCTTAACCCATGTACCGGGTGGTGCTTTGATGTGTATATGTGTGTGCAGTCTATAGCACCCACTACCTCAGGGTATTCTGTTATTTGGTGGAAGAGATGCATATTGCTGGTCAATGCCTCGCTGCTGTTGTGGAAATATACATGCTCACCGGCATGTGCTGACATGGCATCCAGGAACTGGTGGAGTACCCTGGATGCTGATGCCTGTGAGATCCCCATGATATCCCCAGTTGGCCTTTGGAAGGTACCTGTGGCTAGTATTCTTAGGCCTACACATACCTTGGTTTCCACTGGGATGGGTTCCCCCCTGTTGGCTCTGTGTGTGAGGTGTGGCCAGCACAGCTCAACAATTTGCTGTAGGAGGTCCCTGTCCACCCTATAGTGCTCCACTATCTCCTGCTCATGTAGCCCCTGGTAGGTTACCCTGGGTCTGTACACTATTCTCCTCACTGTGGGTTGATTGTCAGCATTCACATCCTCACCAGCCTCAGCCTCTTCCACATGTTAATTTATGAGAGCTAATGCAGCCCCCATCATTTTGTTGCTTTTGTTTGGTAAAATTTCCCCGCTTGTGTACACTGGTGGTGTAGAGTTTGTGGGAAAAAACAGAGGGAAAGGTGTTTGCATAGTTTATAGTAGTGTGCTGGGCTGGGCTTCTGCCTGTGTAATTGGCTGATTCTGATACATTTCATCTGCCAACCATGCTAGTTCTCCTTGATTACCTTCCTACTGCTGTTTTCCCTTCCCATTGCCTTCCTGTTTAAGCCCAGGGGAGCGCTGTGCAAGCATAATGCTCAGATGTGCACGGAGCTGCTATTTCCTGGTTTACTTTTTTTTTCCCTTTAAAACACGGTGCGTGGCGTGCACACCTGCTTAGGCAATGTAAAGAGTGCTTGGCAGCTTCAGACACACCCCCTTGCTTAGCTTTGCTAAGCTAAGGGCAAACCCGAGCCACAGGGCTCCAATAAGCTTACAGTATGGCTGACACACCCCTCTATGATGTCAGCTAGCTCTTAGGATTGCACCATGGTCTTTCTGCACCTACACAGTTAGGTGCAGGCTAGCCATGAGGGGGAATCTGTGATTCAGTATCCTTCCCCTCATTTTCATAGGATTGCCTGCTAATGCCTTGTTATAAGTTTGACACTAAGTCTTCCCCTTAGCAACCACTGTTCACTGGCCATGTTGTCTTCTGCCTGCCATTGAGTATAATGGCAAAATTGTGATTTTGGATAGAATGCTTTTTTCAAGGTTTTTTTATTTTTGGGCTGATCCTGTTTGCACACCGCTGCCCTATGCTTAAACAGCTGACATTGGCCACAAAATAAATAAAAGTGATTTTTTTTATTTATTTTTGCAACTGTTTTAAATGCCAGTGGCCATATATTTGGCCATTGGCATGCTTTACACATTATATACACCCTTTATTTGGAGCTGTCAACGTTCCATTTTGTAGTTTGCAGAAATGTACTGGGCTACTAACCGAGTACATTTCTGCAGATTACACTAGTCCTGCATGTCCAGCTGCCAGCTTCCTGGAATGCAAATTCACCTCATTTGCATTGTTTTCACCTGCAAATGGGGTAATTTGCATACAGGAGCTGTGACCGTGCAGGAATTGTGCAGGAGTGCTCGTGCACGTCCAGGGAGCTTGTTCCTGGATCTCTCGGTGGCCATATTGCCTCCAGCAGCTCCTGCACTATTCCTGCACACTGTGCAGAGCTTGCTGAATCCTGGAGATGGTGTCAGTCATGTATATCATATTAAAATGTCAGAAATAAAAATAAGATCTCCAAAGTCTGCCTCGTATGTTAAGTAGCACAGAGTTTATTAGCAAAACAATCCATATTTCACTATCCAAGATTAGATTAAATGCTTTTGTTCCAGAAAAAACAATATACATGACTGACACTGTGTTTTCTGCATAACAGCTTTTTCAGTGACAGGTTGTGGTTTGGTTTTAAGCCATTTTTGCCCAGAAAGAAGGTTAAATATTTATTTATATTTTTGATGTAAAATAGTAAATCTTCACAATGTTTGAGACTTGCTTTTGGAGGAAGTATCTGTCATCCAAAATATGAGTTATGTAAGTATTTAATTATGTCTATGCATATGCATGAGAGTGTAAAACACACACACATACACTAACACAGACAGATGCATATACTTCACAAACAGATGGATGCAGTCAGTCATATACAGAACTTTAGACAGACGTGCGCGTGCACACACACACACACACACACACACACACACACACACACACACACACACACACACACACACACACACCCACACACGCACACAGTCACACACACTGCTTCTTATAGTTGTATAAGGTTATAGGTACTTGAGGCTTTTGATCTGTGAGGCTGTCAAGAAAACTAGCTGTACATTCCCATGGTATTTTTTGGCTCTTATATTTTGTATATGAATAACCCAGAGATGAGCCAGTCATGGATATCTTTGGACATTTATATGTTTTCCCTCTTCATCCCCTATTCGGATAGAAGTGCTAAACTGGGAGTGAGTTTTAACTGCTTTTAATTAATAATTGTTTGAAACTGCTACTGCAGTTATTTGTATTAGTTTTTTCTGTCCTTTTTTTAAGAGTCATGGTTAGCAAACTGAAAAGAAATGAAATAGTGGCTAGGCTACAGTAAAAGATTTTAGTGGGTCTGTGTTCAGCCATTGAATGGGCTAACCACTGAATGGCTGAACATCAAACAATAAGCATCGAAAGTTCACTCGTCAAACTTTCATTTCATCGATGGGAAAATAATTACTTATCCAACACTTTCCCATCTCACACACGGAAGTGTTTCAAACCCACCAAGGTGGGGGCTTCACCTCCCACACCCCCCAAATATGGTGGGGCTTCACCTTCCACACTCCTCTTACTATATATATACCAACTCTGAGACCACACTACAGTGGAGAAAAAGATTTGAAACACTTGTGTTTGTGAGAAGGGGAAGTGTTGGACAAGTAGTTACTTACCCTGTCGATGAAATGAAAGTTCACTCAGTAAACTTTCAATGCTTATTGTCCAATATTCAGCCGTTCAATGGTTAGCCCATTTGATGGCTGACAATAAGCCTGATTTTAGTCATGGCTCTTCTGTGCTGTCAGTAGGGCTGCTTATTTTTTGCCAGGCTTTCCCAGTACATTAATTCATCCATTTGGGACATTAAGTAGCCTATGAGGTTTCCTGATTTTCTAAGTGCATTTTCTAAAACAAAGTAGGAGGCTTTGTGCTTGGATAGAAAAATAGCAGAAGACATCAGAGTTGGTACAGGGTAGAGCAGCTACATATGTCGTCATTTCAGTGTCAAGTGCGTTGAATTCCAGATTACAAATATGCATGATCATGTGGTATCATGTTTCCCAAAGCTGTTAGCTAACTAGAGCAATCTACAGTAATGCTGCTGGAATACTATTCACATTATGACTTAGCTTATAAAAATACTTGGCTAAGAGTATTATATAACCAATTTTCTTCCTTTCTGCTTCAATTCATATTGGTCATGTTGTGCATAAAACAATAAACTCTTTCATTTGTAATATCACATGCTTATGTTTACCAAACGTTTTAGTATTCACTCCCCCACACACAAACACATATAATTATAGCTATCAACATGCTTTGTCACAAAATAAAAATGAAAATGACACAGTTTTATATACATGCAGTAGCTCTGTCTACAGTAAATGTAAACCAGGTTCCCTTATGAGTACAATGGTTATAATTCCAACGTATTTTTGATCATCTATATTTTCTTAAAAATCTGTAATGCAAAGAAATGTAGCTGTTTTTAACTTCCTTATCTTTCTTGTGTGTTGCAAAACAAAATTTGTGACAAGACCCTAAAAATGTGCCATTTTCTCCAATGACTAGAAATAATATCAATCTCCTCTGTATTTCTGACATAATTTGGAGTTTTATAATATAAGCTGGGGAATATTAATAGTGTATAATTTTATGCCCTTCATTTGCCTGATGATTTGTGATAATGCTTCATAATTCCAAGAAATGTTAATTATTATTAATGTTCATTATACAGCACTGAATTTCCAGTATTGTGTTGCTGTGACTCACATGAAACTGGATTTTGAAAACATTTGGAATATCCATTTGGAATATGATGTGCCTTTATGTAGTCCACATGAGGTTTAGAATCTGCTGTGAACATTAATGTGAAATTCTACAGACTCCTATGTGCTTAGTACAAGGATGCTGCTGTTTACCATATCATTCAATGAAACACTTTTTAGTATTTAGCCTTTGGGCATGGTCCTGGTATCATGTGTTTGTACATGAAACACCCTGCTGTAAGATCTGAGAGTCCACAGGAAAGTTGGCAGCTCCCATTTTGGAGTGATCTAACTTGGTCAGCAAGAGGTCTTTGACATTAGACTGAACATCAGAGAAGTAGATTCCAACTAGGATTTGTCTGAATACAAAGCCTAGAGAGACACCACTAGTTACAAGCTTTTGGATGCAAAGGGTGCCTCCAGTCTTGTTTTGGTTCTGGTTATGAGCCATTTTGTTATCTGTTAGCTAACTTATAGATGGTGTCAGACACCATAGCTACATCAAGGTACACTGTGTGTATCATTTTGCCCTCATTCAAGGCTTTAGTTTTTCAAAAAAATTCACAAGACTAACTAGGCAAAAATCTGCCCTTCATGAACCCAAACTTGTTGGGGTCAAAGGACTTTCGTTAGTCAATATCTTTGTGATGTCAATAAATAATGCATTTCATTGTTTTACAGATAAGGCTGGCAAAGAAGTTAGTAGGTCTGCAGTTACCTTATGAAAGTAATGTCCACTGCTATTTTGTAAGCCTCAGGTAGAAATTCATTTGAGAGACTGTGGTTAATAGATTCCAGAGTCAGACAGTGAGGTAGTGTTTCATAATAATAAGGAAACAACCCTATACATTGCCAGGCTCAAATGAATTGGTGTTTTTTACCTTAGAGAAAGCTTTTCGGAGCTGTTCTTGTGGGATTTATGTTTCATACAGACAGTACATCACATGATGGTAAGTTGGGATGGTGACAGAGAGGAAACGTTTGAACTAAATTTGTCAGCTAATATGTTTACTAATTTCTCATGGTTTCAGTGGATAATTTTGTTATGAATGAGCTCAGTATAGCGCTGGGCATTTTTGATAAGATTCCTAATGCAGCTGAAGGATTTATCGTTGTCCTCGGTAGTGGT
The DNA here is from genome assembly GCF_019279795.1 of Protopterus annectens. Classification (NCBI taxonomy): domain Eukaryota; kingdom Metazoa; phylum Chordata; order Ceratodontiformes; family Protopteridae; genus Protopterus; species Protopterus annectens. The sequence goes on along the minus strand of NC_056733.1, from coordinate 360,717,120 downwards.
GATTAATTTCCATTCTTAATTAGCCTTTATGGATATTATTTTATTTTGAACTTCTTTATTTAATTTCTTAAATTCAATTTCAGAGCATGAGGTTTCCAGATTATTCCTGAGGGTGAGAATTTGTTTTTTATTTTATTGTAAAATTTGTCTACATTAGATTTCTGCCACAGGAGTCTGCTCCTCAGTTTGGCATTTTGTTTATGGTGGATTTGACACTGTGGTGAGCATAGAAGCTTTCTGCATATTAAGTGGTTTTGGTTTCAAGATCAGCAAGGGGACAGGAGCTCTTGAACCACATCAGGTCATAAGCTACTTGCAACCAGTTTGGTTTAATAAAATCCCCAAAGATAGTAAATTTTGGTGCCATATTTGGTTGGGTTCTGACAGGGAAACCATCAAGAGTTGATCATACATAACTAATGATTGGGGTAATAAAGGTGTAGAGCATAGTGATACAACACTAGTAATGTTTAAGTCAAATAGATTTGTCCATGTGGGGGAATTCATAACTAACTGGTCAAGTGAGTTGGTACCGATGAAGACTAAGAAGCATTATGCATATTCATTTACATAAGTGCAGGGTATCCATTTTCTAGATAGTTAAAATAAGAAATTATGAAGAATCTAGCTAAATATTAAGATACTCAAGGATTTGTAGATAGGACTCATGGGCAGTGGATGTTGTTGAAGAGGAAGCATAGTCTGTCAGCTTACAGGGACAGTATACTACATTATAATTCTAGATCTGATGGATTTTTTACTAACCACAACTGATGGCAGAGTCAACCTCACTGGAAGGTCTGAAGGAGTGAAATGCATCAAATCCTGGTTGGAAGAGTATGCTGTCAAGGGCCTGGAATCATGTTCCAGGGATGACACAAATGTCAATATTTCCCATAGTCAGGAAGTCTGCTAGGAAGAGGACTTTCTTGCTGAAGCTTCTAGCATTGAACAGCACAATCTTTAAGTTTTCCAAGTTTTGCTTGACTAGGTTGGTAGATGTAGTAGACTGACATATCCTAAAAAGACATACTGGAGGTGGAGAAAGTGTTTGCCAAAGTGCAAACTTCCTGGGATGAATGGTGTAGACCATCCTTACAAAGCAGTTTGAAGTGTCATCCATCTCCCTCCAAGTAGTCACATATTGGATTTCTTTGAATGATACCAAATAGGCAGGAAATAATTGAAGTCAATTGCTTGTTGTTCATATTGAGGCATCATTCTTGATGTGGATAGAATGGCTGACTGGCCTTGGATACATACTCAGAAAGATGGGTCTATATTAGATCACCGAATGCTTAGGTTAGCGAACAGTGATTAATCGACCCCATGTAAGCGAAAGCTTACAAAACCAAACTGTCAGAACAGCGATTTTTTTCCAAGGGAAAAAAAATCGTTGTTCCAACATAAAAAAAAAAAAAAAGAAAACACTTTAATTACATAATATTAAGTGGGGATCTTTGACCCCCACACCCCCCTACTTAAATATACCAACTCTGAGACCACACTACAGTGCTGAAAATGGCAAACTACCAAAGCGGCCAAGTGAATTCTTTCCCAGGGAAAGAATTTGCTTACATGCTGCTTCGATATTTTGCCATTTCAGCATTTACAGCTCGACCAAGTCGCATTCGCTAACCTGCATCTTCGGTCAGCTGATAGGAACCCAGAAAGTTCTACCATGTATTTCTTCATAAAATCCAAGGATGTGTCTCTCAAGATTTTTACAACACATATACAAAGACTATGTCATATGTGTACTTGGAGTGAAGGGACTTAAGTGCCCTAGTTATCTGTCATATTTTGGCACCTAAGAGACAGCTCAGTCACCCTTTCCTTACTCAGTGTTGTGGGTGGTGCATTTGTGTGTCTCACCATGGAATTACCAATGACTAGGACATTACCATATAGATTTGCTGACTCAAGAGGCTATAAGAGCTTGTCGGACTTCTGTTGACAGTATCTGTGATAGAAAGTGTTGCATGTGATTGTAGTAGAAGGTCTTTGTACTGCTGAGATCACTGTGTGTCCAGGTTTGTGCCTCAGAGGCCCTTGAAGCTTGATGACAGATCTGGGTACCTCATAATAGGATGACTTACCTGGTAAGTGGCATAGTGATGTATGTTCAGTGAGGGGCTAGCCTACAAACTTAATAGGTATCTGCACCTTTAATATGTAGAATTAGTGTGAGAAAGGAGCAGTGGGAAGGTGGAAGACTAATTATAGTTTAATCTCATCTGGAGATCTAATTTAAGAGTACAATTTGATGTAGTAGAAGGAGCAGTAATTTATTTGAGGGTACCTAGCAGAGACATATCCATTATTTCATACCAAGGTTGCAGTGGAATGTGGGGATCTAAGTTAAGAGTAGCAAAAAAAGCTAGTAATTAATTTAGAGTACCTAACAGAGGGAAATGGAGGTTGTCCTTACTAGTCAAGAAAGAATGCTGTGGGTAGGAGTTTGCTCTTGCAAACAAGCAAGGAGTTTGGTGGGGTGGGAGTTAGCTTTTGCAAAAATCTTGACACAGTAAGCAACTAAATTGACTATGAGTATGAATACATTACATACATACATACAAATGTTTCAAGCATGGGCCCTTCTAGCTTGCCAATATGCCAAAACACTTGTTCCCATAATAAATGTCCAGGCTGTTCTTAAAAATATCTAAACTAGTACTTGCTTTAATGTAATTTGGTAGTCTGTTCCAAATATCAACTACTCTGTCAGAGAACCAATTAGTGCACTTCTCATTCCTATAGAATCTTCTACATAGGTTATCTGATGATTCTCTAGTACTTTTTGATAACCCCAAACATTCCCAAAGGTAGTTGTCCCTAAATGCCTTATATACCTGAATAAGATCTCCTCTTAAATATCTGTAAGAGGCACTGTACAAGTTCAGATATTTTAGTCTTTCATAATAACTTAGATTTTTCACATCCATGGATGCCCTTAGTATATTTCCACTGTACTCTTTCCAGTTTATTCTTGCTTGTTTTCCTATAGGCTTTCCATATTGTTATTCCATACTCAAGTTTGGGTCTAATGTAACTAACAAACAATGACTTCATTATGTTTGATCTCCTAGACTTTATAAATATTTTTATACAACCTATGGTTCTATAGTTATCATTAGCCAATTGGTTGATATGATTAGAAAAAACGTATAGCTGAATCTACCCATATACCCAGGTCCTTAAATGGGTCTACAGTTTCAATCACTGTTTGCTGTATTAAATATTCACCTTTCAGTTTATGTCTCCCAAATCTCATATGCTTAGTTTTTGATGTATTTATCAACATATTATTCTTCTGTGCCCAAATGGTCAATTTAGTCAAATTATTTTGCAGACATGCCTTATCTGTAACACTTGTAATAAGTTTACCCGATTTCAGGTCGTCAGCATATAGACTGTAGAAAAGTAAGGTCTGGAAGATACAATCTAAACAAGTAAGGGCCTAGTACAGAGCCCTGTGGGACACCTTGACTGTAACCGAGAATTTCACCTGTCCAGTTGGTGTGTGATACTTGCCATGTCCTATTTGTAAGCCATGCAGCTATCCATCTTATCAACAGTACATCAATACCTAGTTGTACTAATTTATTGATCAGTGTTTTGTGCATGGCCCTGTCAAATGCTGAAGTTAAATCTATATAAATCACAGCACAATTTTTCATTCATAGCTGTTATTATGTCATTATAGAACATCATGTTACGGGTGGTAAGAGATCTATTTTCAACATATGCATGCTGATATATGGTTTCAAGTCCCAAACCAATCCAGTTCTGACAATAACTTATCCAGTATTACCTTCTCCATTATTTTTCCATAACATGAAAGTAGACTTAAGAGTCTATATGATTCTGTGTGTGTCCTACTCCCCTTTCCCTTAAAGACAGGTTTAATAAGTGCATGTCTCCAATCTTGAGGAGTCTCCCCATATTTATATGACCTAGTGAATAATAGATGTAATGGCAGTGTAAGTTCCTGCTTAAGTGTTCTCAGGTCATTGTTACTTATTCCGTCTCCTCCCTGCGCTTTGTTTGGATCCAGTTTGCACATTTCTTTTTCAATATAATCTAATTTCATTCCAGTATTTGGGGTTACCTGGATGTCACTAGGACAACTTACCACCCCTTTTGTGAAGCCAAACTGTTTTGCATAAGATTTTGTAAATATATCTATAATCTGTTGTGTCTGAGAATAAATTTTAGAATCTGCACACTATCAATTTGTGTATCTTTACTCCTTCCACATCTTATGTATCTATAAAAAGGTTTCCTATTATGCTCAATATCTTTATATAAATTTTTTTCAAATTTTTCTTTGTCTTGTCTAACACTATGCTTAATCGGTTTGTCCAGCTCATTTATTTCAGTTTTCAAAGTTGTAGTTCGACATCTCTTCCATTTCTTATATTTTTTGTCTCTCACCTTAATCAGGTATCTTGTTCTTATGAAACTATACCCCTCTGATGTTGCGTGCCTAGATCCTGATGTTAAACATTTTTTTGATTTTTTGCCCTCAAACAATTTCTCTTTCAAAACTTTCCACATTCCATCTGCAGTTTTTCCACTGAATACCTCACTCCAGTTAGTTTTATATAGTAACTGTTTTGCTTCTCTATAATCTGTAATTAATCTTCTGTGCATTGTCTTAGATTTCAGTTTGGCAGAATTATCTAGCAACAAATTAACCTTTATGACCCCATGATCACTGCACATCAATGGTGGTAAAACTTGACTTGAAGTTACAGTAATTTCTTTGGGAACACAAGCAATAGCTAGCATATTCCGTCCCCTGGTAGGTTTTTTTACAATCTGAAGAATTTGTTGTTCCTGAATATACTCTATGAATAATTTCTTTACTAACATTGCTGAATCGATATTATTCCAGTCTGTTTCTAGTAAATTTAAGTCCCCAGCTAATATTATTCTTCCCTCCTGTGTTTCATGTAAGAAATGTATGACTTCCTCTAGGTCATCTGCACTTGACTTTGGTGGTCTGTACACTCCAACAATTGTTATATGTTCTAGGGTTGTCTTTATTGTCATAGTTACGCAGTCTATAGTATTGGTGTTATCATTGAACATGTAATAATCACAAGTCTCATAGCTATCTTTAATACCTATCATAACACCTCCACCTGATTTTTTGTTAGAATATCTGTTACAGTAAAGACATTTATACCCTGACAGAACTGGTTTCCAGTCATTGTTCTTTAACCATGTTTCATAAACTATAAATATATGTCAAACTGAGGCTTGAAGTGTTACCAAAGCAGGAGTAAAATAAAACCCTTCTCTAGTGTTCATGGGAGTGGTTTGAGATCAAATCTTGTATAGAGCAGGAATAAGTATAGGAAAGGTATAGCCTAAATTTATCTTGTTTGATTTGTACCTATGAAATGGAGTATTTCCCACCACTGTGTGATATGCATCACTATATAGCCCAGCAATGTAATGGGCAGTAGCACACTGACCACAGCAATTTAAAAAAGGTATTGCTAAAATAGCCAATCAGAAATAGTCTGCACTTCTCTTGGAGACCGGGACATTTACTCAACTCCAAATTATTTTATCCTGAAACTCTAATATGCTAATAGAGACAAGTTTTAGTGCTCTGTGTTGTTGTTGTTGTTTGTCTTTCGGCTTTTTCCTGGTAAGGGGTCGCCACAGCGGAACTCCGGTCCGCTAATGATTGGCAGTAGATTTTTACGAAACGTCGAGGTGTCAGCTCGACGCCCAACCTTCAACAAAGGGACGCCCATTTATGCATGCATGTCTTTCGAACGCTCTAACTGGGAGGACATGCAGACTCCACACAGAAGGCACTCCCAAGCCAAGCTGAGAATTGAAGGGGAGAACCACTTGATGTGAGGCAACAATGTTTTAGTGTGCTATAATGAACTAAAATCTTTTCTTACAGTTTTTTCCTAAAATATCTTTGCAAGGTATCATGGACATGAAACAGTATTTTGGGAATGGAATGGAATAATGTAACATTGAGATTAAAAGATCTGAAATGTGCTTGCTTTAGCAGTACATATACTAATATCTGAATGATAAAAAGCTTAGCATAATCTGCCCAACAATGACATACAAATTCATGATGTATTCCCCATTTTCTCTCCTTCATTTACAAAGTTTATCAATACTATTAATTCAGTATTTCAACATGAAGCGTGTACTATTAAGCTGAAAAAAAAATAACCACGGAAAATAAATACTAGACAAAACTGAAGTTATTAACAGAGAAATATTAATTTCTGTTCTATGACTAATTTAGACCATTTAGCTATTCAATCAATCTTAGTGTTGCAGCACGAAATGATGCAGACACTTGACTAAGTAGCTATTTTTTAATGTGTTTGTGTTGTATATTAAATTTCAATAAAAATATAAAAAATAGGATTTCTGAAATTGAAACATACACTGTATGTTGCAATGATCTTTGGGAACTCCCCTTAGACTTCTAGAATATTCTATGGGATTTGTTTGAGTTTTGCTTTGCTTTTTAACCATAACATTTTTTTTTTAATTTTGTTTAATTAATAGTACTAAACAAGCCCTGACAGAGCCACTCCTTAAACTATTTAACCTAAGCTTAGCTACTGGTTTTGTCCCTGAGGTTTGGCACAGAGCATTAGTGATACTGCTTTACAAGGGGGCCCCACCACTGACCCTGGGAACTATAGGCAATCTTATTTGATCTGCAAAGCCATCGAACATTTTAGGCATGACCTGATTACCTATTACACTAAATATCTCATCAGGCTAGATCCACAGCAATTTGTTTTTTCCGAAGAAGCCTGTCTAATGAATCTGGTTCTTTAAAAGGGTAATAGGGGCTGGTGAAAGCAGTTATACAGTATACCTTGACCTGGTCAATCATTTGACACCATTCCCCATGCCATCATAGTAAGCAAGCTTAATGTATTACAAACACATTCCTATGAAGAAAGATGGATAGCAAATTGTCTAAAAGACAGAACCCACACAGTGCAGGTACTAGGCACCTCCTCAGAGAGTATGGAGGTGATCGGGGTGTCTCACAAGGCTTACTGTGGGACCTATTTTCTTTGGAAATTACTTTTCTGATCTCTAGACATTGGACCAAGAACTTTGGCTAACTACATTTGCAGACAACTTTAAAATGGAAGTCATCGTTAAGTCCCATCTGTCCCCAAGGTTGTTCACCAAGAACCTGCATTCATAAATACATGGTGCACTAAAAATGAGCTTGAATTAAATGCCACAAAAGTGCAATGTTGTCTTATTTGGTATACAACCCATTTCCCAGCATACAACATAGAAAACACCCAATTTCAAAATGAGAATGTCAATGAATAACTTGGAACCTGAGTAGTTAATTCCTTTTCCTTTGATCACCATGTAAAGACAATAGTCAGAAGGTCCTCCTGTTTAGCACAGCTAATTGACAAATGGATATAATCCAGTTCTAAAGAGTTTACTGTCCCCTCATATGCAGCATTGATTAGTTCTATTATTGGAAACAACATCCTCTTTGGGATGTACCTCACTAGACATATGAGACCACTAGAAGCACCTTAGAGATTCCTAACTAAGTCCATTACTGGCTTAAAAACAAGCTACAAGAAAAGACTGGAAGAAATATCCTTGCATTTAGTATCTTACAGACTTCTGATGGGAAATTTATGCTTTGCCTTCCATGCCATGAGGAAACCAGTGGCCTTGGATATCTTGAATTCCCAAAAGTCAAATAGTCCCACAAATACTAGAACCAGGGATCTAATATTTCATCAGTAAATAAGTACAACACAGTGATGAGACAGGTTTGCTGTGCAACACCTTCCCCACCACTAGAACAGCTTGCCACAGTAAATCAAACAGAGTGATACATGATCTTCCTTCAAGCAGGAACTGGATAACTGAAAGGGTACTCCCAAATTCGTTCCTAGCTTGACTGGCCTAGCCCTTGCTAAAAAAGGAGGTACAGATTACGGGTGGGTACTGGCAAAGCTTAAATGGTCACAAGACTCAGTTGCCTTGTATATCCTATTTTTATTTATTTTATGTTATATTATTTTGCTTTTGTTTACTGGGTTTGTCTGTCTGGGTTTAGTCAAAGACCCATTTTCAGCAGAGGTCAGGGAGAAAAGAAAAAATATTAAGAACATTTTTAAACAGACATTTAGTTATATACACGAACAGCCATTAAGTGATATACATTAACAATTACACATACATTTACTAATTAGAACAAATTCAAGATTCATGTGAAAGTAGAGGCAGCTATTACAGTTTAAAAGACGCTTAAGCATTAGCAGATGTTAAACACTGAGCATTTAAAGAGGCATATTAGTAGGTTTGTCAAATTATAAATCATTAAATAGTGCTGAGAAATTCAAAGAAATGGAAGTGAGGGAAGGAACTTGGTAGAGGAGAAACATTAATATTAGTTAAGTGGTGAGGTGTAGAGCAGGTTCGGAATATATATATATATATATATATATATATATATATATATATATATATATATATATATATATGGGTCCCCTACAAAATCCCGAACACACAGAATCCTGACGCCCAAAATACCGAGACAAAAAGCCTGAAACCCCACATTACCGAAATGTTGAAAGTGTGAAATTCAAAATAGCGAAACTAATAGATACATATAGCATACACACAAACAAACACACATCCCCCCCATAATCAAACAAAGCACCCTACACTAAAGATAAGCAGGGGACTTCGACCCCCTGCACCCCCCATGTGGGGGGCTGTGCCCCCCACACCTCCCTACTTTATTATTCTAACTCCGAGATCACACAAACATATACACAAGGCAAACTCACACCCACACATTACAGTCACACACACACACACACACACACACACACACACACACACACACACACACACACACACACACACACACACACACACACACACACACACACACACACACGCACCCACCACAGTCACAACACACACTTACACAGAGTAAAGCCCCTCATAAACACACTTACACACACATACTTACCTGAACCGCAACACCAGAAGGGCTAACTCAAAATCCCTTAACATCGGGATTTTGAATTTCACGCTACTGGTCTTTCGGTAATGTGGAGTTTCAGGCTTTTTGTCTAGGTATTTTGGGCATCGGGATTCTGTGCATTCGGGATTTCATAGGAGACCCATATATATATATATATATATATATATATATATATATATATATATATATATATATATATATATGTACATATGTGTGTGTATATATATATATATATATATATATATATATATATATATATATATATATATATATATATATATATATATATATATATATATATATATATATATATATATATATATATATATATATATATATATATATATATATATGAGTCTATGTCAGAAGCTTGAGTTTTCAGAAACCAAAATTCATATCATCAAAAAGATATAATCGAGTTTCCAAAAACTCAACATTCAAAAAAACAACAAAAATCTACCCAGCCCACACCCCATGATATATACCAACTCCGGGATCACACTACAGTGGAGAAAAGGGTAAATTCCCTGATCTGCATGTATCTCAATCTCTATTCAAAAGCTTTGAATTTTCGGAACTCAATCATATCGTCTCAATATGAATTTCGAGTTTCTGAAAACTGGAGCTTCTGTTAGGCACTATATATATATATATATATATATATATATATATATATATATATATGTATATATATATATATATATATATATATATATATATATATATATATATATATATAAAATATATATATGGTTATTACAGGTTTATATTAAAAATATAGTGGTAGGGTGTGCAGTGTCATAAAACAATGTTATATTGCTGGCAGATGCTAGTAAAACTATTCATGTTTGACTCCTGTAATTTTGTATACATGATGCCATTCTGACATTATGACAAAAATTTAAACTGAAGTTCATTATTATTATTTGAGGGACTGAGGATGACGATATCATTTTCTTGTTATACTTCCTCATAATTTTTCTGTAACTGTTCTATTTGATGAAATATGGGAGAAGGAGAGCTACACACTAGCAGTTTCACTAAATCATACAATAGTAATGAAAAAATGTAAAACGTTAATCCAGAAGAAGGTAATCACTCCGAGGGGGATTGTTCACATCTTGAGCTGCAGTGACCCCAGAGATTATTATAACCCATAGCAGTAGTGCAGTCTTCTACATGGGAAACATGGGGACAAAGCCTGCTCCCCTGGAAAAACACATTTTTTTAAACGTGACTGAATATTTGGCTACTTTATTATCTCTTCTCACACCAAACAGCTGAAAGAGTTACATCTCTTAGAAACTATACTCATGATTAGAACTCAGAGTCTTTTCTAAAATAAAAAGCATAAACCAATTACTTTGTGAACAATATTGTTCAGCAAACTTACTATTTAAATGTAGTCAATTCACAATGTTCTAATAATATTACAGCAATAACTCATGGCTGGGTGTGGGTAATACTGGATTTACCCATGGTTTGGTGACTAGGATAAAGCCCAAGTGACCAAACAAGACCAACCATGAGTAAATCCAGGATTACCTACACCCTGCCATGAGCAATTGTTATTATACAATTACATTATTTAAGAAAAACATACTTACTTTTCTTAAATAATGTCCTTGTATAATGGTGCTGTGGTGTTCTTCCACTTTCTTTCTGTATCATGGGGCTTTCTTGATGTACTGCAGATTCATATGGGACTTAAGTTCCCACTCTTATGCAGTACATCAGAAAAAAAGCTTCACGTCTATAATTTCTTGTTTTAATTTTCTGAGGTTTCCAATATTTATAATAAATATACAGCATCCATTATTAAATAGTAGAATTTACATGAGGCCTGAGTTTATAATTTTCTGAATCTCTGTACACATCGATGTCACTGATAGCAAACACGGAACATCTACAGCTGTATTTGTTAATGACTGAAACAAAATAATTTAGCCCTGTTTTACAAACAGGTTAGAAAGTTCTGTTATTTTCCTAATGTACTGGTTTGTAAATTTATCAGTGTTGAATTCTGAGTATCTGTAGCATCTACCTGTGCAGGTGTGCAACATATGCACACATGTGCATGCGCGCATGCATACACACACGCACACACACACACACGCACAGGCACACACCCACACGCACACGTACATACACGCATGCACACACACGCACACACTGGCACACACAGTCAATTTTAGGCAAAGGAAAATTAAAGTTATTTGATGCTCGCTATGCAAGTGCATGAAAGGTTAATGTATTTTGATTTGTTTGTTAAAAGGTTGTGACAATAGATAGTGCAACACTTAGTACAGCTAATAACTCAAAGGGCTAGGAATTTTAACAGAGAAAATTATGGTTATGTGGTGCTAGCAACCTCCAGCCTTTAGTCCCGAGTTGTATCCTTTCACTTGTACTTGCAGACATTGTGACTCTCAGCAAGTTAGTTAACCACTGTTTACAGTCACCACTAAAAGGACACACCTGCATCTTGTAGGTTTCCACCTGGGATACCCAAAATCATGGACATAGCCGCAAATAATAATGGACAAAAGCCCCAAATCAAGAATACTCTGTTGCTTCTTCTTTTTTTTTTTCTGTTAAAGTTTGAAATCTGGACATTTCAGAGGTATGAGAGAGACAAGGCAGAAAAACAAGGAAAATCAGGTACATTTTTTTAGTTTTGCATAACATACCTGATTTACCTTGTATTTTCTCATTGTATTTTCAATTTTTTTTAAAGGTCAAGAAAACTGTAAAGCTGTAGCATATATTAACAGAAGAAAGTCCAGGTGACTGGACTTTTTTCCTTTGGTATGTGCTCGATTTACAACTGGCATGCTGGTTGGGCTGACCAATCAGTGTGCACGTTTTTGAATGTTAATGGCCAGTCATTGTACAATATAACATATTATACTGCAAACATCTCACAATTCAATTTAAGTACGTTTTTAAAAACATAGTTAGCAATCTTGGAAACCATACAAGCATGGAACACTGAATGAGCAGCAGTCATTTTCAAGTGAACATGAGTTTTCATATGACTAGAAACAATTCCTTTATGGATGATTGTTTCTAAGACTTTTATAGCAAACTGTTAGCATTTGAATCAGCTGCGCATCTCACTATGAATTAGATCCTTTAAGATTTCCCACATGGGACACCCTTTTAAAGATTGATATGGTAGTGTCTTGAGAGTCACTTTTGAGGTATACAGGGATAAATTATGGCCTAACCAACCTGAGTTTGATTAGTGGTTTGGTGACTAACTGAGCAGTATGGAAGGGATTGACATGCTTGTCCTGGATGGGTGAGCTCTAAATGATACACTCCCTAAAGGGATGTATAGTCCAAAGACCAAAGAGGGAAATTGTCCCCAGACTCAATCAACAAGCATGCGGAGTTGAGAAACTGAAGTGGGTAGGGCATAAACAATCACCCTGGACATTATCATAGCTGAGCAGAGACCCAAGATGCCCTTAGGATCCAGTACCAGCCCTAGCAATGCCAGAGTAAGTTCAGGGGGGTAGGAGGAAGACTACTAGACCCAAAGTGGATGTGAGGCACTTGCGGCCAGTCTGAGGGGACCCAAAAAAAAAAGATATGGTAATGTCTTACAGATCAACTAAACAGAATGAAAATTAGTACTTCTTTGTTTACCCCTCCCTTACAAATGAATATGATGCCCTTCAGGGGTCTGTTTTAGGATCTCTGTTGTTCATAGTAGTGGCAGACACAATCTTACAATGAGGTTTTCAATCACAGTGCATATAGATGACAGGATTTGATTTATTATTGAACATATACTAGATTCTGCCTTGTCCATAATCCAAAATAATTTCATTATAAATCAAAGCATGGCCAATAATCATAGACTAAAAATAAAATTTAGAAAGACCTTGGCAATAGTATTATTTTGTAATCCACCTCAGTAAAATTTGACTCAGTTTTTATGGTTCATCAACATTACAGTGATGTGCTGTGTTAAGCAATTTGTCAGAAACTGACTATTTTGGACTCATTGGTAACTTTTTTTTTTTGAGGCATGACACTTATTTTTGTTCAGAAGGCCATTATTGATTTTTTGTTTTAGGCTATAATTTGGTTATATATTTGGCATGTAGTGATCATTTTAAAATGTTAGTGGTTATTTACCACAATTTATTGTAATTTATGGCTTGGTTATCTCTCTTTGCTCATGACCACAAGCTATATAATTTATTAGGTATAATAAAATATAATTTAATTGCTTTATGTATTGGATAAACAGTAAAAGTAACTCATCATACTTTTTTAATGACATGGCAATGAAATATTGTAAGAGATGATAGCCATTCAGTTGTATCTGCTTGGGAAATAAACTGTGCATTAAAACTGAAACAAATTAATCAATATAATTTAAGTTTATTATCCTTTCGAAGGACATTTTACATTTTTTATTTACAAATCAGAATTTGGTCATTTTAAGATGGTTTTGAAACAGTACTTTAAGATTTTTATGATTGTTGTTGCTTTAAGTAACATGATTTATATGAATTGATAGTGTATTTTCTAAGCATGTAAATTCTGATTATTTTAAACTTGGTATCTCAAAAAAGTCACTTTTAACAGATTATCAAGTTTAAATGGAAATACAAATGTGAAAATCATGCTGCACAAGTAACCATTTAAGTAACACATGATATCTCTCAAATTGTGTAATTTAGAGCATAGGAAAAAAAAATTTCCAGCAACAGTACTGTCTGGCAGCATGCAACAGCTTGCACGTCATTTGGTTTTGCCAATACTGAAACAACCAACGAAAGCACTAGTATGGTCCATTTTCTTTTTCCTATTCTTACATTTCACATGACAATTTTCTCAATAAATTGTAACTCGGCTATGAAAATAAGAATAAGCTGTAAGTAACATTTAAATTTATCTTAGATAAATGATTTTAGTGCCATGTCACTTTTCACACATACTTTTACTTGTTGCCTACATTTTTTTTTTTCTAGTCACAATATCAAAAAGCAACGCAAAGCTATAGTAAAACAAAACCTATAGACGCTGATAAATCAATAAATGACATTTGGCATAAGCTAAATATCTTAGAGTAGCAAGAAACTGGAGTAATGTCACCAAAGCATACAGGCCTGTCTCATGTGGGCTTTTATGCTCAGACAACATTTTAAGTTATTTCCTCCACTGTTCAGGGTTACATTCCATTGCATTGCCTCATCATGTCCAAAGAATTGTTTGGACCTCAGATACTAACTAGAAGAAGGGTACTGTCATTCTAGAAAGCCACTTAAACAGCAATTGTGACGTGACTTCTATTGTACAGGTGTGACTCGCTGATAGCAAAGAATGAAGCTGATGATTTTTGACATAATGCAGGAGTTCTGCCTTCATCAAAGATGCCAAGACTTACTGATGAGCATCCTCGTTATTCCTAGATTTCTCAAAAACCTTCTGCCACAGAAAGACTTATCCATCAATTGCCCAGTCTTGATTTATCATTACATCTATGCAATGGTTCAAAAGCTACCTGTCTGATTAGCACCAATCAGTCCAATGACAGTCCACCCTCTGAGCCTTCCTCCCTACTACCACAGGTGTACTACAGGGCTCCATCCTTGAGCCTCTACTCTTCAATTTTCTTATTAACACTCTCCATATATGCACCCTACAAGCCTCATTAATCCAATATGTTGATGACTCTACACTTTGATCTTCTTATAGCTGAACACATCTCCAGCAGATAACCCAAACAACTTTCACTTCTACTGAAAAATGGCTCTAACAATTTTAACTGATGCTAAACCTAAATAAAGCTAAATTACTACTTCCCTTTCTCAAATCCCTCTCACATGAAAACAGTAATTTCAAAATGCATTTCCTTAATGACATAATCATCGAAGTTGCATCTAAAACCAAACTATTACATATGATAATTGATAACAACCTCAGATTTGACCCGAATATTTAAGTCTCTGTAAGGACATACATCAAAAACTAGGCATGTTATACAGAACCAAACATTTCCTTAACAACACAACTAAAAATACACTAGCTATTACACCTCCCTTTCCTGCTCTATGGTAGTCATGTCCTAACAACTCTCCAGGTATCACAGAAAAAAAAAACTTTAGCAATGCTGTATAACAAAGTAAACAGCTTTGTGAAAAGACCCCTTTTTCATGCTCATAGCACTGAAATCCCTAAAATGGCTAGATTTACTGCACTAACATACATACATACATGCATACAGCTAATCACTACCTTCAAAAATATCTACAACTCTGATAGCTGTCCTGCAGTAAATGGTTTCCTTTCCAACTAAATCTCTAACCATGCTCTACAGTCCAATGACCAAAACCTTCTGTCAATCTATAAACTTCACAAATTAATTGGACAAAATTTATACTCATATCATGTTGTCAAATTCTTGAACTCCTTACCAATATCCATCGGGAATGTACACAGCTTTTACTCTTTCAAAACCTCCCTAAAAGACTATTTAACCAACTCTTGGCTTTGTTTCTGCTTTAGACCAGACTAAACTAATACTAACTTCCTTCATCTATGCCAAATATCCCTCTTGCTCCCAACTAATCAATTCCCCCTCCCCCTAACCTCTTTTCTAACAAATATCCTAATTAACTCACCTTTAGCTCCAAAATCCTAGCTCAGCTAATATCTATTAATAGTTCCAATAACTAAATTTCATGTGAATATCATCTTGCGGTATACATACAAATATTTCAAGCATGGTCGTTAATGCCTTTGTCGCCTGCCATTATATACCAAAACTGTCATTCCCATAATAAGTGTCCAGGCTGAAAATATCTAAACTAGTGCTTGCTTTAATACAATTTGGTAGTCTGTTCCATATATCAGCTGCTCTCTCAGAGAACCAATCAGTGCACTTCTCATTTCTACAGAATATTCTTCATATGTTGCTTGATGATTCTCCACTACTTTTTGATAACCCCACACATTCTGAGAGGTAGTTGTCTCTAAATGCCCTATATACCTGAATAAGGACTGCTCTTAAATATTTATATGAGATACTGTGCAAGTTAAGATATTTTAGTCTTTCAGAGTAACTTATATTTTCACATCCGTGGATGCCCTTGGTATATTTCCACTGTACTCTCTCCAGTTTATTCATACACATTTTCTTATGTTTCCATATTGTTATTCCATACTTAAGTTTGGATCTAATGTATCTTACAAACAACGACTTAATTTCTGATTTCCTAGACTTTATAAAGCTTTTTATACAACCTATAGCTCAAATAACAATCATTAACCAATTGGTTGATATGATTAGAAAAAACTCAAAGCTGGTCTACCCATATACTAATGTCCTTAAATGTGTCTACAATTTCAATCACTGTGTGTTGTATTAAATATTCACTTTTCAGTTTATCTCTCCCAAGTCTCATATGCTTAGTTTTTGATGTATTTATCAACATATTAATATCCTGTGCCCAAACTGGTCAATTTAGTCAAGTACTTTTGTAGACATGCCCTATCTGTAAAACACATAATAGTTTACCCAAATTCAAGTCATCTACATACAGAGTGTAGAGCACCTCAGATGAAAAAGATAGATCTGAAAGATACAAGCTAAACACACATGTGCCTAGGACAGAGCCCTGTGGGACACCACAACTGTAACCAAGAATTTCACCTCTCCAATTTCTCTATGGTACTTGCCATGTCTTATTTGTAAGCCATGCAACTATCTATCTTATTAAAATGCCTCAATACCTAGTTGTTCTCATTTAATGATCAGTGTCTTGTGTATGACCCTGTGAAATGCTGAAGTTAAATCTATATAAATTACATCACATCACAATTTTTCCATAGCTGTTATAATTTTCTTATAGAACATCATATTACAGGTTGTAATAGATTATTTTCAGCATATGCATGCTGACATATGGTTTCAAGTACCAACCTTTCCAGTTCTGACAATAACTTATCCAATACCTTCTTCATTATTTTTCCACAACATGAAAGTAGACTTAAGGGTCATTGTGACACTAGGTTTGTCCTACTCCCGTTACCCTTTAATAAGTGCATGTCTCCAATCTAGATGCATCTTCCCATATTTATATGACCTAGTAAATAATAGATATAATGGTAGCTCACTTTTTTAATTTCTTCAAATCTTTTGGCTTTCTAATACCATGATGGGAATGGACCCCATTCCTAAGTCAAAGTACAATTAAAGTTCATGAAATTAGTATTGTTTCATTCTTTGATCTCAGCCAGTAGTGCTCTTCACAGCACTGCAGTGTGCCCAGTAATGACTCCATCTGCAGTTCGTATGGAGTTACATGTAATGGTGACATATCTAAATACAATTGTAGACTCTTTTTTATAAGACCCATTGCTCCTACTGCTATTGCAACTATCTGGGTATCTTTCTTCCACATTGCTCTTGTTTCTGCCTGCAAATTCTGATATTTTATGACTTTGTATTTCTCTGTATGCAGGACACTGCAATCACTGGGTGTGGCAATTTCACTGATCAATGCTACTTTTGTCTTCTTTTCTTGGACCACTATATCTAGTTTTCTCGCACCTATCTTTTGAACTGTTGGTAGTGGATAATCCCATGTGATGTAGACTTCATCATTTTCTATGATGCTTTTCGGTTCATATTTCCAGTGTTTTCAGCCACTTCAGTACCATAATGTTTGCACAATCCCCACTGTAACACTCTCGCTACATTATTATGCCTTTCAGTATACAGTCCTTCTGCCATTAGTATGTTGCAAGCAGCAACTAAGTGTGCAACTGTTTCCAATTCTGTTTTACAAAACCTACATTGTTCTGTTTCTCCCACATGTTCAATTGACTTTGTAAACCAATGTGTACATAGCCCACTATCTTGGGGTGCCAATATTAACCTTTCATCTCTTGGTTTAAATTCACCTCTCCTTAACCATTCCTGTATTCATTCCTGATCAATACGAGATTCTTCCAGAGGTTTTCTATACTTGCAACTATATTTATGCTTTTTCCAAATTTCTTGCTTTTTTATCTGGTCCTTCACCCTATATTTTTTTCTTTTGTTTTTGGCACATTCAGTTGCTGCCTGATTTTTATCTACTTCTGGTTTAATTTCCATTCCTGCTTGATGCCGAGATGCTTCTGCTAGCCTAAGCAGGGAAGTCATTATTATCTTCATGTTTCAAAACTTTCACTAGATTTGGGTCTTGTAAGGTCAGCAGATATGTGTGAAGTCCCACGATTGCAGAGCTATATATGTAATCAATTTCAAGGAGGCCCATCCATCCTTCAGATAGGGGATTAAATACTCATGGTATGCACTGATTTTGATAAATCATTTGGTGAGCATGAAACATCCTTCTTGTTTTCCTATCTAATCTAGTCAGCACTTTTTGGGGACAGTCACTCACTCCAAAACTGTAAGTTAGGACAGGAAGAGCAAATTTGTTTATAGCTTGGATTTTGTTCGTAGATATCAATGCTGTTTTCAGGATTAATTTAAGTCTTCTGAAGTACTCCTTACTAAGTTTTATTCACATCTGTTCATGTTTTATTATTGAGCCTTCATCAATTCCCAAATATTTATGCACTCCCTCTTGCTCAAGTTCTTTTATATCATATTCTTGTCCCAAACTGATGTCTTCTTGGTTTTGCAGTTTTCCTGCTTTAAAGGTTGCTTTTGAACATTTATCAAGACCAAATGAGATTCTTATATCATCTGAAAAAGTTTTGACAACTTGCAGTTGTGCTTTCAGTTCCTCATCTGATGAGCTATACAGTTTCAAATCGTTGGCAAAGAGAAGATGAAAAGTCTTTGCACTTTGTTGTTTTCTAGGAGTCAAATTATAGCCATGACCTAAGCTGTTAAGTAGACAGCTTAATGGATTAAGGGCAAGGCAGAATAGCAGCGGTGACAGAGAGTCACGTTTATCCCTGGAATAATAAGTTGTCCTTTATCATGGCTTAATTGCAAAGTGGTCTGCCACTGTTTCATGGTCACTGTAATGTAGTCGATCAGTGTAGGGTGTATCGTATACATTTTTAAGCACACTTTTATCCATGAATTTGGGATGCTATGAAATGCTTTTTTGTAGTCAGTCCATGCCATACTTTAAGTCGTCCCATTTTACAGTTCTCCACTATGACTTTATTTAACAACAAATGATTCTTTGTTCCATATGGTTTCTTTTATTGCCCTTTTGTTCTATTGCCATAATTGAGTCTTCTTCTAAACAACTTTAAACACTGTCAGCATCAATTTCTGTGTATAATTTATATGTCGTCGGAAGGCAAGTTATTGGTCTATAATTTTTAAGGTAGCTTGCAGGTTCACACTTAAATAGAAACATTGTTTTTCCTGTTGTTAACCAGGTTGGTGTCTGTTCAGGGTATGCCTATAAATAATTCTTACTCATGGATAAATCTTCGTGCAAAGATGTTAATACTTTTAACCAGAAGTTAGGTATTGCATCTGGGCCTGGGGTTTTCCAATTAGAGGCTTTTCTTAACTTTGTTTCGATCTCTCTGGCTGTTAATTTATCCCATTTCATATCCTGTACCTTTAAACGTCTTATTCTTTCTTTTACTTCTTCTATCCGTTTATCATCTTTGTTATGTTCCACGGGATCTTCATAGAAACTGCTTCTTTGTTGGTGGTCTTTCAATTCCTTTTACCTTATTTCCCAACTCTATATAAAACTTTTTGGGTCATCAATAAATTGCTTATTTTGTACTTTTCCTTTATATTTGTCTATGTATCTTCTACGTTTTTCTGCCTGTGCTGAGATTTTTAGTTTATTATTCGCAATAGTACATGATAGATCCTGGTCTGTTCTAATACTGCACATCACTTTTATCATGTCTATCTTTCTAAGTATTTTTGTTGATCTGTTCCCTCTTCTATACTCTTCTAATAATGACACTTCTTGTCTTAGCTGCTTTATGATTTTCTCTATTCGATACTTCCATGATGGTATTGTATTTCTCCTTTTCCTCTCCATCACTACCCTGTGTTTTTGTGATAGAACTTTATCAGTTATTAATTTAGCTGCACAGTAATATATCCGGTTTAGTTCTGTTATATCACATGAATTTCTGTCAACAGTCCTAATTACTGTGTTCATTTGTTTTGTCAAACTTCTGAGTTTTTTGGTTTTATTACCTTCTGCAGTCTATTTCTTTCATTGATCTTAATATGCCTAGCTATCTCTATCAAGTCAAGCAACTCTTCTCTTAGCTCGGTTTCTTCTAAACTGAAGGCACATTTTTTTTTCCATTTGCTGCGGGCATTTTACAGAAAGTTCTATTGCATCTTCTTGTGGCACATTCTCTTCAGTTTCATCCTGTGCCATCCATTGCTCTTGCATAGGAGAACGCACTGGCTTATCACTCCTCAACATTAACTGCATCAGAGTTTCCGCAGTTATCAGCACTTGACTTTGGTGGTCTATACACTCCAACAATTGTTATATATTCCAAGGTTATATTTATTGTCACAGTTACACAATATATAATATTGGTGTTATCATTGAACATGTAAAAATCACACGTCTCATAACTATCTTTAATCCCTATCATAATACCTCCACCTGATTTTTTGTTAGAATGTCTGTTATTGTAAAAAAATGTATACCCTAACAGAACTGATTTCCGTCATTGTTCTTTAACCATGTTTCACATATAATAATAACATCAGTCTTGTGGGAACACAGCAAATTTCCCAATAAAAATCTTTATTATTAATGGTCCTAACATTAGCAACCATCAGAAATGCATCAATGTTGCTATCTGTGTACTTTTACATTTTCAACCTGGCAAATATTCTGCCTTGTGTTTGTCAAATATTACAAATTATCTGCTGCAAAATTTCTCTTCCCTGATCTTGACAAGTGTATGCTATCCTGTCTAAGCATGTGTGCCCAACATTAGGCTCGGATACGCTACACATTTCCATTCTTTTAAAACGTGACATTTTTCATGTACGTATTTACCACAAAAATCATTTCATTCCTGTGACCTGACTCTCCTTTCAATATGTTATGTATAAAAAATATGTCCTAATACCTGTATAACCTGTGCTATCTAAGACAGCTGTAAGCTCCCTACTAACAGTCAGGGAGTTCTTGTGGATGATATAATTGTACCGACACAAATAAAAACAGATCTGTAGTTCCTTATATTTTTGCTCCTGACAAGCATAGAACTTTTCAATGTTCATTATCTTCTCTGCAAATGTAAGTATCATTTCCTCTAATAACTGTATCTCCATTTACAAGAATATCTTCTCTGACCAGATCTGAAGAATCTTCACCTTCTTATTCAATAATATCTGCTCCAGCAATTGTTACAAAGGAATGATTTTCATCGCCATTGGTTTTATTAATCCCACTGTTTTTATTGCATATTACATTTGCAAGCATACAGTTTTCATCCAGCTGGCTTTGTACATCCACAACTTGAGCCATGTTGTCAATGTCTGTCTTTCTCATCTTTTTTTCTTACAGTAATGTTCTTCAATTCTTCCATGTTCAGTTTTACTTTCTTCCTTTTCACCTGCCCTTGCTTCTTTTTTTCTACCTTCTTCTTTGGAAAAAAATGATGTCTTTTCTCTGGCATTATCTTGTTTCACAGGGGTTGAGTGAGCTTTACACACAATGACACTTCTTTTCCTAAACGTGTTCTATTAGCTCTTTGCCTAACATTATTTATCTCATCAGTCCCATCATTAATATATGTAACAACAGTTCTCCAAGGGGTCTATATTAGAATGTCGAAACCTCACTTACGCGAATCTCAAAAGGCAGACACATAAACAGTGAACTGCAAGAACACTGAACATCCTGAAGCGCAGAATTCGAAATACTGAAGTGCCATAGTTTTCCACACCATGTTTAGTGAAGTAAAATGTCAGAGATTCCCTTATCCAGTATAGCTCCCGAATGTAAATGTGCAATAGTTACTGACCTTGGGGTTAGAGTGTGTGTTAAGGTAAGTGCATATATAGTAATACATTCAACCTACTCCTCAGGGTTAGAAGTAGGGTTAAGTTAAGTGCATATATAGTACTACAGTTGTGCAGCCGAACAGATACGTAAATTACACTTTTCAGTACTTGGGTGTTGTTTGTTTATATTCAGATACATTTGTGTGTAATGCACATTTGATTAGGATATGGAGTATGTCAGTGAAGTGTACGTATGAGTGAAGTGTGGATTATTTATTTTGTTTGGGTATGCAGTATGTAGCGGGAGGTGGAGTTGGCCAACTATGGGAATTCGATATTCTGAATTTTGCGCTTAAGGATGTTCACTGTTCATGTGGTTCGCTGTTTATGTGTCGGCCTTTTGGGATTTGTGTAAGTGAGGTTTTGACATTCTAATATAGACCCTTCTCCAAGATGTGCCAGTTGTACAGGAGCAATCATCATCAGTAAGTCTAGATTTACCATTAATAATGGTAAGCAAATTATCCAACTTTTGACATGAGGAACACAGATCACCAGTATTATCAGATGTTACTTTCAAATATACATAGCACTCATTATACTGTACAAGATATTTGTGCTTTAGCAAATCATTAATGACATACTTGTTTATGGAATCCATATTCAGCTTCAAATGAATAAAAAATTCTAAATGAAAAGAAAAGAATACTTAAAATCAGTTACCACAAAATTCAAAGAGAACTTAAATCAAATTCTATGAGAAAAATCTATAAACTATAGACAACTAACTATTAAATTAAGTACAGTAAAGTTGTTGCTCTGACCGTACAAGAGCTGTAATTCCTTTACATCGCATCCAGATGTGCACAGTAGCTTCTGTTTACTATCGCTTGCAGTGGCACCTCCTTTTAACAGTAAAGATCAATAAATCACAAACAAAGGCAGGATTGTTTACATAAGCTCTGGCTCATTATCTCTGCAGTCTGTCCCCTTAGCATAGCTAGAATGTGCCTGTCTAAAACCTATCCCCTTCTAAAACCTAGCAGTCAAAATTAAAGGTAAAGCAACACAATATAAATCAAAGTATGTCTTCTTGTCTACAAGCTATCCCTTCCTTCCTACAAACAGTGAAAAGCAGTGGTAAAAAATAAAATATAAATTCAAATAAAAACTTCTCTTACCAAGCTAATGCACAGTTAATCACAAACCAATACAGGGTTGTTTAGAGAAGCTCTGGATTCTCCTCTCTGCAGTCTGTGTGAATTTATAGCTAAATTGGTCCTTTGAGATGGACAGAGTTTGCCTGTTTACAACCAATCCCTTTATAACAACAAACAGTGAAAATTAAAGGTAAAACAATAAAATATAAATCAAAGTAAATTGTCTTGTTTACAAGTTATCCCTTCCTTCCAATAAACAGTCAAAAACAGTGGTAAGAAATAAAATATATTTTCAAATAAAATATCTCTTACCAGGCAACTGCACAGTCAATCACAAACCAATACTGGATTGTGTAGATATGCTCTCATGTGCTACACTACTGTGTTTTATAATACTTTGTATAGTTCACCAACTGTGATATATTATATTCAACTAGAAACACTGTTGGAGCCTGCATTAAAATGTTGTATGTATTTTTTTTTTTTTTTTTATTTCTGATCCTGTCTTAAAAACTCTGTATGCATGTGTTTGATCAATTATGAAGCTTTTCTTCTCAGGTCTCTGGTGAAAATGGGCAGCTCTCCCCGTTGGATTTCCTGTTATGTCAATAAATAAATACATTAACAAGTTACTAGTAGAATATCATTAACACTAAATTATGCCTTTAAAAAATACAACTCCAGACATTTTCCAGTCCTTTATCAAAAGGTTTCTTCTGATGAAAATACAATGTTTATCTCATACCACATAATGTGATAATTTGTATTACTCCTTTTATCTGAGTCTGTCCTACATATCTGATTTTATTTTAGATTTTAGATTTTTCATTACATCTAATTTTACTACAGTGTCAGCATTGCTTTTTTGCCAAGCGTCTTTCCTTGTCATTGCTCAGTCCTTCTATACTTCTGATGCAAATGCCTGGCCATTCTTGGGTCTCTATCAGTTTGTTGAATCACTCTTTATCAAACAACTATTCAGCGAAAAACATTAATCGCCAAACTAACTTTTCAGTGAAAACTTCCCTAGGGCAAAACAATGGCTGGCCACCATCTGGAATTTGCTGTTTTTTCCCACTGTAGTGCAATCTCAGAGTTGGTATATTTAGTGGGGGTGTGGGGGGATGTAGCCCCCCCACCTCCATAAGTATTAAGTTTTTTTTTTTTTCATTTTTTTTTTGTACGATCGCTAGGGTGGACTAGCATCAGTTTGCCCTAGAATAGTTTTTGCTGAAAAGTTAGTTCAACGTTTAGTGTTTTCACTAAATAGTTATTCGACAAAGAGACATTCACTAAATAGTGATTCAACAAAGTGATATAGACCTGGCCATTCCCTTATGTATTCTCTTATCCTAACTCATTTCCACAACTTCTTATGATACAGTAGACCATTAAACACAACCTCACTCACTATATATATCTTATCTACCTATCTCGTGCATCTTCTTGGATCATTGTTCCTAATCACCACCTGCTGTTTTCTAAGTCTTCTGCTATTATTTTTCTCTTTCTAATACACCAGAACCATGTCAGTTTCCTTACCATCATTAACTCATTCAGTCATAAACAGACACATACTAATTAAGTTTCTTGCTTCCTGAATTTTTTGATGCTTGAAAACCATTTTCTTCCTGGAAGATTTTTTAAAAATTGTGTTTTGAAAACATACCTCATATGATTTAAAAGTATCTCCAAAATGGTGAGAGTTAGAAAAATGGACCATTGCACTGTTTTTACTATTAAAAGTGTAATGATTTTATGTTACAGATTTATGAAAGTAAATGTGTATTTGGGGGCAAGCAATTAGTAGTCTTAAGCTCAAACAATTATATGTCTGCTATGATGGATGACAGACCCATGACATTAAAGTAAAGTTCTTCATTTATCTGAGAACCAGCCAAAGATGTGTGACAGCCCTGGCTACCACACTACTACTTTTTATTACTGGAGAAAATATGGATATTATGCATATAACATATTAGCAGTATTTAAAAAATAACAGTATTAATCTATTAAACCAAGTATGGCAGATGGTCGGTATTAGCCCAAGTTTTATGCTTCAACACTATGTCAGACAGCAGAATTTATTTGCCTATAAGTTACACAGCATTTATGATATCCATACAGATACAAAAATATTGGAAATATTAGCAACCACTTTGCCAATTCTTCTTCCGGCTTTTCCCAGTTAGGGGTCACCACAGCAGATCATCTGTCTGCTCATGATTAGCAGTGGAGTTTTATGGTGTCGAGTTGCCAGCCCGGCACCCAACCTTCCACAGAAGGCACACACATGCACAGACTCACACCTAGGGCCAATTTAGAGTGTCCAATCCACCTACTGCATGTCTTTGGGATGTGGGAGGAAACCGGAGCACCCAGAGGAAACCCACATGACCACACGGAGGACATGCAGACTCTGCACAGAAAACACCCCAGCTGAAAATTGAACCGGAGAACCTCTTGCTGTGAGGTGACAACACTAACCGCTGCACCAACACGGCCGCCCAGCAACCACTTTGCCAATTAAATGCTTAAAATTCTGGATGCCTTTGAGCTATATGTTACATTTTCCATTCATTTTACTAACACCTATGGCTTGCATAGATTCCATGTGCATGTTTAAATTACACACCATATTTTCCTTGTTAATGAAAATGTAGAACATTCCTGTTTTCATAATGCTTTACAAACATATTTCACTGTGCATGTACAGCAAATTATATGAGTTTACAGATGCCACCTTGCTCCCTACTCCATACCCTACTATAAAGGCCATATTACTCATGGTATTTGACTATTTGTAAAATTAATATCTTTGTCTCAAGCAAACAGTTGTGCCCCTGGATGTATTTATCTTGCTCATTTTGTTTTACTGACATTCTTTGTGTAACATTTACTGCTTGCCCAGATTATCCTTAATCTAATACTCTCACGTTGTTTTAAATACCAAAACATTTAAACTTGTATACATTTTTACAAATTATTTCAGTAACTCATGCTCAGTACACTGTAATCATGGTTTCACTCTACAGACAATGCAGACCTGTTACTGTAGAATTGTAAGTTTCTATAATCACGGTTTTCATTATCACAGATTGCAGTTTCTTAAAGGTTTTTTTTAAGTTAACAAGTATAATATTTTCTCTTAAAGTAGCAAAACATTTTTCTTTTCTTTTTGCAGAATCCAGGTACTTAAATCAGGACTACCCTTTTAAAACAGCCAATCAGATCATCAGAAACAAAAGCAGGTGAGACAGACTTTCACCTATTTATAAAGTTTTTCTTCAGAAATAGCATTTGATTATCTAAAATGTCTAAACTTTAGGTAATAATATTATAATAATCTGATTTACTAAAGTGATACACATCAAAAAAATTAAGACTGGAATTAGCAGATAGATACATAGATAGAGATACAGATATATTATTTAAATAACAAAATTGTCTACATTCTGATTGTGGCACTGTGGGGAATTAGAGTAAACATGGAGAATGCATACATCAGACTGGCCAAGGACAAGCAACAAGATTAATGAAGCACTGCCACCAAATCGAACCAGTAACACTATGCAGACAAGAACACAGCTTTACTGTATAGGACTTTTGCTACATATATGCATGAACACACACACATATATGCTCAAAGTGCATCTGAAAGGACATTTTTGATCATAGAAAAGTACTACACATGGATATGTCTGAAAGTAACTGACCATTAGTAAAGTGGCATGGGGAATTGCCATCTCACATCATATAACTTTGTTTGAGTTCCTAGCTGTGGCTTCTTCTGTTTGTGGAGTCACCATGCCCTCCATGTGTCTGTGTAGGTTTATGCATGTCTGGTTTCCTACAACATCCCAAAGATGTGATGTAGGTGAATTGGTGTCCCACAAATTTGCCTGTAAGTAAACTTGTAGTGTGTGTGTGTGCGTGTGTGTGTGTGTTTATGTGTGTGTGTATCTGTGTGTGAGCATCTTATGATAGATCTGACTTTCAGGGGCGGTGTCATTGTGCCTATGCTTAATAATGACAATGATAATAATAATCTTCTTCTTCTTCTTTCGGCTTTTCCCAGTTAGGGGTCGCCACAGTGGATCACCTGTCCGCTCATGATTGGCAGTGGAGTTTTACAGTGTCGAGTTGCCAGCCCGGTGCCCAACCTTCCACAGAAGGCACACACACACACACACACACACACACACACACACACACACACACACACACACACACACACACACACACACACACACACGCACTCACACCTAGGGCCAATTTAGTGTGTCCAATCCACCTGCAGCATGCCTTTGGGATGTGGGAGGAAACCGGAGCACCTGGAGGAAACCCACGTGACCACAGGGAGGACATGAAGACTCCGCACAGAAGGCACCCCAGCTGAGGATCGAACCAGAGAATCTCTTGCTATGAGGAATGATAATAATAATAATAATAATCGTTATTATTATTATTATTATTATTATTATTATTTTGTTGAATATTTCTTATCAGTGGACAAGAACAATATTGCAACATCATCTTGTCTAAAACTAGCCTTGCATAGAAGTATGTATAGAATTAGAATAATATTGTGAGGCACTTTGTCCAATGCGGTCATTACTACTTTAAATTTTTCTTAAAATCATCCCTCTGAGGTGTGATTAGAATATCTATACCTTGTGTATGGGCTGTGGACAGTGTGGTCATAATTTCATTAACTAACTCCCCCCTCATATCTCAGAGGTGTGTACAGAAGGTCACTAAAATTTGTCTATGAGTAGTGTATTGTTTAGGACCAGCAAGTTGGAATACATTATTGTGATTGTTATTATTTTCACTTTCCTCACAATCAAATATGAAGCATACAGACAAATGTTTAATATGGGGGGACAGGCATAAGGAAGGCTTGTTGTTATATATATCTGACAGCAGAAACTTGAACTATATCACTGGTTTTCTTTTTGTTCTTTCAATTTTGACCCAGTCTAACATCAGCAGGGTGTATATAAGGTGACAGTCCTTTAAAGGTAGGTGTGATGAGGCAAGACGTATATATTTATAACAGCAGCTATTTGAAATATATGCCTGTGTCACTGTGTGCCTTTATCACAATTTAATATGAGAGAGATATACACTTAATCCAAATAGCTGGTGCAGTGCGAATAATAGAACTCTCTCCACTATATGCTTAGGCATTTTATCTACAAACAGTGCCAGATTATGTGTTTTTGGAGTCACTGGCAGCAACAATGGGTCTAAAAGGTGGTTCAATAATGCTTTTGTGTAATTTTGGGATGCCGAATACAACCGGCACCTTAGGATTAGGAATTAGTAAGAAAATTAAGGAGGTCATTAGTAATACATTTGTCCAGGACATATTCTTCTAAATAACTGCCAGTACGGTGATATGCAGTATTTATTTGATTCTTAAAAACCTGTGCATAGCTCTCTTCATTAAATAAAATATTCTGCATAATGATGGAATAATCCTCTGAAATGAATATTACTATACCACCTCCCTTGTCAGGGGTCATGATACGCAGTCCCTTGTCCCCCCTCAGTTGATTCATGAGAATTCTTTCATCAGAACTTAAGTTGGCATAAAACTTCCTATTCTGAGCCCATAATTCATACTTGTCTTCTTTCACTCCCTTCTCAAAAACATTTATGAGGGGATGGAGTGGTGGATTGAACACACTACTTTTCTTCAGAATATTTTTGTATGCACTTGCCTCAGTTTTAGGCCCCACTTGATTTTGGGAAAAAGGAGATGGAAATTGAGCTTCCTAGTTCTAATTTGTTCTAATCTTAATGGTTTTAAATTTGGTATTTTGCATACTGTGGACATAGATTTGAGGGGGGCGGTGACTGGAAGAATTTATTAAGTTAAAAAGAGCTGGTTTGGCAACTCAGACTAGCAGTTAATTTTCCACCAGGTATAAATGATTCCTTGACAATACTTCCAGCCCTGAAAGAAAACTCTATGAAACTTTAAGTATTTTAACATTTTACTGTGCCTGCATTTTTAAATACATGCTGAATGTATTTAATATATAACAGTGTTATATTTGTAAAAGCTAAGTTGGCTTGAATATTAACATCATGTGTATTTAATATTGCTGATGTGACCATTTTACATGTTACTTTTTTGACAATACCATTGGCTCAATTTTATCTATTATGTAACATGTAATGGTATAAAAATGGCTCTTGAATCCGTGTGCTTTATTCTGATGAAGTCTTCTATGTGAGAGATATACACTTGATGACTATATTTTGGGGCAGTAGGGAGGCTGGAACTATTCCCAGATGTAATAAATATATCCACACAAGATTTTTATTGTAAACTACTATTTTGTCAGACACAACTTATTTTTTCTTGAAAGGAGAAAATAAGAATGAATTTCATTCTTTGCATGTGCATTTTTTCAGGTCATCAAAGGATGGAAAAGTTGAAAAATTGGTCTAAAATGTACCTCAGAGCATCTATAACCCAATCACTTAAGGGACCCTACAAGCCCACAAACCCCTGGCTTAATTATATTATGTATTCCACAGTTTTTACAGTGCTGTCATGAACAGTTAAGTTGTGTCAAAGGTAGGCAAGAAAAACAATGCTGAAGAATAAATCTGTATTCCTTTTCTTGTTCATGTTTTTGTGCAAGAAATCATTGGCTCAAAAGTATGGAGAATAGCTCTAAAATGTACCTCAGAGCATTTATCCAGTCATGGATTTTTGAAGTCTAATGGCTTTCAGACACCCAAGCTTAAATAGATTATTTATTTCACAGTTATTGTAGTGCACCCTTGGCAATTTAGCATGTTTTGAAAGGATGCATGAAAAAAAAACAACATTGGAGAATAGGATAGAATTTCTTCCTTATCCATTATTTTTGTTCAGGCCATCATTGGTTAAAGGTTAGGATAAAAACTCTGAAATGCACCTAGGAATACATAGACCCTCATGACTTTTTGGAAACTAGCAGCCCTTAGACCCTCAGCTTAATTTAGTGAATTCTTCTATAATTAGGGTATGTTGAAAGGATGCTGGAAAAAATAAAGGTTAAGATAAAATGTTGAAAAAGGTAGAAAAGGGTAATCTGGGTAATATAAGCAGGTCAGGTGGAGGAGGTAAGAAGGAGAAGGGATGTGACACTGGGTGTTTGTGTGTGTGCATGTGGGGGTGGGGGTGGCAGTAGGCAGCAAGGTGGGACACCATGGAACCCTTTTACCTAATGCCAGCCCAGCATTGTACTCCATTCAGTGAATATCCTTTAAAATTGACACTTAACAATTTGTACCACTCATTTACTTCCTACTAGGATTATGTCTAACTGACACAAGCAGTTTGCAGTGCACATTAACACAACTGCTAATACTTTTATAATATGTAGAGTGGGACTCTTGACACTCCAAATAAATCTCAGTTTCCCTTGACCTCATAAGTGGAGACATTTCTCTATGCAGAAACTTTAGTAAATTTTGTGTAAAAAATGCAGATGATGTGTGCATTTCGAATTCTACCCCAAGTTATATTATAACCCTTCCTTACTAATAAGGAGTCATAGCAGAAGTCCTTCCTGAAACATATAATGTAAGAAGCACATTGCTGCTATCACAACAATTTAATGAACCTGAATACCATTACCATTATTTTGTGCCTTATTATAAAAACGCATGCAAGTAAATTCTTCTTGAGAGGCATGAATATATAACATAATTTTTATTTGTAATGCAAGGGCCAGAACTAGACACTAGCACCTTATTGCCATCCAGTGTTCCTTTAAATGGAATTGCTGTCTTCCCAAATCAGTTGAAGCAGCTTTCATTTTGTTTAAATTTGTTTTCATTATAAGTCAATAGAGACCTATTCTTGAAGATTAGCCCTATATTCACAATATTGAAACCAATATGCCTGTATCACTTAACTAATTGTGGTTTGCAGATGTTTCTGAGGACCCTAGAATCTGAATTGTGAGATCATGGGCAAATTATAAATATTGTTCAAAAAGAGTTACAAAAGAAACAGTAATGTGCCAGGCATTATAATAAAAACTTCTGAAAATCACACTCTGCTTTTCCTTCATGGAGGTATTGTCATACTGCATTGAGAAGGAGCGGTATGATTAGCTGTGGAGACCATTTAATCACAGCAGGGAGAGAACTGTAGAAATAATGCTGTACATGGACCTGCACCAAAAAAACATTAAAATGATCTACAAATTTTTAATCATTCGAGACTGTAGGTAAGGATTGATCAACACTAAATTGTTTTACTGTGAGTGACTGCTGCTGATGGTTACAGGGAAACCACAGGAGCAGCATGATATACAGTTAACTGTTTTTATCAATATTTTGAAATGTATATGGTTGTTATACAGAGCTACTGATACAGCTTGTGTGCTATATGTAAGTATAGTATTCCAAGTAAAATTATCACAGCAAGTTGTGCATTATGGCACTTATCTTTTGTTCAGAACAGTATGCTTGTTCAGGCAAAACATAACTTTATATTATAAGCTGAGAATGTTCAGGTAGGAACCAATGAGTTAATTGCATTGCTTTCATAGTTAGCCAGGGATTGATGCAAATCTGTCCACCCATCCACAACCTCTTGTACCTTTTTTGCACATGGGGTTGGGGTTTCACTTGTGTTGTTGAATATTAATATTCTCTGAATGTCCATTCATTTCTTACTCTCTTTTGCATTTTCATCTTACTTTTCTGTTTACTTTATGTAACTTGCTTTGACTGCTTTTTTTTTTTTGTACTGCAACTTTGTATTCTGTTTTAAAGCAGACTGTGTAGCTTGTTTCTTTGAGTGCCCACTGAAAATTAAGCTTTTGTAAGTGTACAAGCTGGCCAACAAAGCAAACAAATAAATATAATAAAACTGACAGTAATTTTAGTTGTGAGCCAATTCCTGCAGCCACGCATTGAAAAATAATGCCATTACTTAGGTCAAAGTGGTTCACGTTAAATAAGTACTTAATATGGTCATCTAGGCACTTAGCAAATGACTGACTGATATCAGTGCTGGTTTTGTCTCCTTGCAAATTGTACAGGAATTTGGTAATCAGATATACTGTATACCAAGCCTGATCTACCCCCGTCCTATTCTAAGAACAATCTCTATGTGTATGTTCAATTACTATGCTTATTTCTTTGCTTATTAATTTATGTTTTCTTACCTTTCCACTGGAGATGGAAAAAGACATGAGCAGGAATGATCTATGGAAAACATTTGGTGGGAAGCGTGCATAAATAGAATATACAAGGGTCTATATCACTTGAGTGAATGTTTAATTGAGCGAATCGCCATTTGTCGAACTGCATTAGGTGAGAGGTCAATTAAGCGAACACTTGGTTAAGCAAAAAGTTTCCCAGGGGAAAAAAACAGCTGACCACTCACTGAACAGAACAAACTAAACTGAATTTAAAACTCTGCAAAGTGGGGGGCTTCACGCCCCCACACTCATCCTAACCAAATATACCAATTCCAAGATCACACTACAGTGGGGAAAAGGGCAAATACCCGATGATGGCCAACCATGTCACATCATTTCCTTGGGAAAAAATTCACTTAACCGAGTATCCGCTTAATTGATCTTTCACTTAATACAGTTCGACAAATAGCGATTCACTGAATTAAGCATTCGCTCACATAATATAGACTCATTCTACAACAGATATAGCAATGAAAGAGGGGAGGGAGGGGCTTGAAACCAGATTACCATATGGGGTGGATGCCAGAGACACAACCTTATAAAACTACCACAACAAAGGGGTGGAAGAGTTGGGAAAATGTTTAAGGAACAATTAGGCTAGCTACAGAGGCATACAATCAAATAAAGGGAATACTAGATTGCTTTCAGAAACTTTAGCTTAATATATTAGTGGGGGAATAGGGCAAAATAAAATGTAACTTTAAGCAGGTAACTGATAAGCAGAATATAAAAGCAATGAAGTACAAGCTGGGGCAGAGACAATGCTCTTATTATTGAACTTATACTACATTTTGAGGTACTAGACTATGCAGAAATTTACCAGTAACATGGTTTATGGAAAAATGCAGTAATAAATGACTAAGGTTTGAATCTGGCTGTAGTGGTAGTAGTAGTAGTGGTAGTAGTAGTAGTAGGAACCTAGTCCTGCCACAACTATGAATTAAAGTACAAGACTATGGCCCAGCAAGGTTTACAATACAAACAAATAGCTTTTACATGTAATTCTACTTGTGTTAATAGAAGTGTAGAGTAATGCAGAAACACAATTTTCCCACAATTGCTAATTAACATGCAAGACTATGCTCCCAGAACAAATTAAACATGCAAACAAATAACTTTTTTGGCTAAAACATGGACCAGAACAGAAAAGTACAAAGAAGTATCAACATAAGGTCATTATAAGTGCATCTTAAATATTTAAGCAGAATTGAAATAATTAAAATAATTTAATTTCCTTTCCTTTTTGATGAAAGGCTAGTAACTCACAGTTCTACACTTCTCCAAGTGTTGTATAAAATATCCTTGGTTAGGATACCTCTGTTTTGGAAATAGCAGTCTGGCTAGAGAGGCATCTAATCAAATTAAGGCAATATTGGAGCTCTTTCAGAAACTTTAGCTTAATGTGTTAGTGGAGGATGGGGCAGACACAAAATGCAACTTTAAGCAAGTAAATATTAAGCAGAATATAAAAGCACTGAAGCACAAAACTGGACCAGAGACAATTCTTTCACTTTTGAACTTCTACTACAGTTTAAGGAACCAGCCTATACAGAAATTTACCATTAACCTTGTTTATGGAAAAATGCAGTAATGGACGACTAAGGCTCAAATCTTTCAGTAGTAGTACACAGTCCCGGTACAACTATGAATTAAACTACAAGAGTATGGCTCAGCAAAGTTTAAAATACAAATGGATAGCTCCTATAAGTAATTCTACTTGTGGAAATAGAAGTGCGGAATTATGCAGAAACACAATTTTCCCACAACGTCTAATTAAAATGCAAGACTAAGGTTCCAGAACAAACTAAAACATGCAGTTAATTTTTTTGGTTAAAACACAGAACAGAGCAGAAAAGTACAAAGAAGGATCACCATACAAGTCACTATAATTGCAACTTAAATATTTAAGCAAAACTGAAGTAATTAAAATAATTTAATTCCCTTTCCTTTTTTGATTTTTGACGAAAAGCTAGTTACTTACAGTTTCACACTTTTCCAAGTCTTGTATAAAAGGGGATCCCTGCTCTAGCATGTGCAGCATCATTGTGCAGTATGTACTTGTTCTCTATGTTACCTCATCAGGACTAGCGAGTACTCCAATGGTGTTGGCTTCCTTAATCACACACCATTCAGAGGGGGTTGGTTTGCATATGTGATCTGGGTATGGAATATAATACTTATACAATGGGGCAAGACTGTGTACATGGTCTTGCTTAATTGTGTACTATCCCTTGTGATTGTTCAGAAATTTGGTAAGCAAATGTATTGTATACCAGCCCTGATCCACTGTGCACTGATGCTTATAAATCCCAACCTTATATCTGGCAAAATAAGGTAACAATAATGTAAGAAATACTAAGTCTGGTTGCTTCAGAAATAACCATAATTTCACTCCTCTGTAAAAGTTTTGGAACCTTCTAGATATAAACATTGCTGCTCTCTGTAGTCTGAATGGATCTGTAGAATCTGGTATTATTACCTCTGTTAGAAGAGAATGAAGATCTTGCTGTGCCATCCTCAATGATAATATGATTCATTCCTATTATAAAATAAATTTTCATCAAAAACGTAATGATATTCTGCTATTTTACATGCATATTGCATATTTTCTTAACATGTTTTATCTGTCATGTCTTTATCTATTCTCTCAAACTGATACCTATCAATCTATCAATACACACAGACATACACAGTCATAGGCATTCATACATACAGGATTTTCATGCACAATTAAGCTTTGGCACACCTTATAGAAACTCAAGTTATTTGTTTTGCTACTTAATTCATCCAATATGCACAGACTTACAGATGTAACATCCATCTCAGAAAGCTTTTTCTGCATCCACAGTGGCCATTATCTAGACTTATGTTTTTCTTTTACTAATAGGCTCGCCACAAACCACTGTGAATTTTGATGGGTTCTTCCTCCTATTGGTCATGATGTTTCTTTAGGTTTCTGTTATTGATTACTGCAGAATAAATACTGGTGTGATCCTTGTAAATTGTGCAACTCACCCCTATTGAGAGGGTGTCTGGTTGTTGCCTCCTCTTCATTGCTTCAAAATTTTCAAGCTTATGCATTTTACAATATATAAATGGTCAACAGTTTTATAAAAAGTAATTAAACATTTATTATCAAGCTGAAAAAGTCATGATAACAGATAAAAGCACTTCCAATTTGATTGATAGTTTTTAACAGATTTTTATTAAAATTCAGCAATTTTATCCATGAGTTTTTTAATTTATCTCATCTTTAAGGAAGATTGAAGTCAGTTCATTTATGTGAGTTTATATATGATTCCATGACATTTGAACAAACGGCACTTTCATCTAAAACAATAATATATGGTACATATTACTTAAATACCATAATATCTAAAATAAATGACATCTAATTTGCAAATTCATCAAAGTTCTAATAAATGTTTAATTTGTCACATATGCTTATGATAATATTATCCAAGTATTGCTATGGCATATAGACTATACAACAAAGTTTCTCACAATTACAGGAAAGTGTTCCAAAGTAGAATATTCTATTAGAAGAAATTCCTAGCAAAGTTTTCTTCCCTACTCTGGTAATTTCTTATATATCTGTCCTGTCTTACTTATTGGTCAGGACAACCATAATGTCATCAAAGTCTATAAAGCATCTGCCATGCATAGGCTGTAGTCACTCCTGCCCTCCTTCCATGTGTTTCTAAGGATGCGGCAAGTTGTACTGCAGCAAGTTATACACATACTATGAATATGGTTGGAGCTCAGCAGGGAAATGAAGCACAGCAGCTGACTTGGAGTGACATTTTCTTAGTATAACATAGATGTGAGTCTTGCAAAAATACTGCAGGAAGAAGTCTGCACCTTCACAGAATATATTCTTAATCTCCACATTAGCAGTTTGTATCTCTGCAGCTTCCATGAATGCAAGTGCCAGAACATGTTTGACATCATCCTGAAAGCTGGCATCTCTGCCATAACTAGGGGCAAGACCTAGGTTTTGTATCTTGTGACAGAGGTTCTCTGTGAGGTGGAAAGAAATATCCTTTTTGTAGAGCAGAGTATATTTGAAGTCATATTACATATAGCAGTGGGATAGCAGTACAAACTTTGGATCAGTTTGAAAACCATGGCTTTCAAGAAGAGCATAAATTTGGCTCCAAAATATATTGTATACCATAAGGGATTTTCTTTACATAAGGTCACAAACTAAAGTTAGACTTTGGGAAGAGGATGTGTACGAGTAATGCTTGGATGGAATCTGTTAGAAAAATATGTATTAGTAATATGCATGCTTAGTGCATTTGAGGTTTAAAAGGGTTAATACATTTATTCTGTTCACACTGCATGAATCTGCACAGCTATTAGAAACTTAACAAGAAGCATTTGATTTCTGCTAAGGTCATGAAAATAATAAGAAGTATTTCATTTCTACTAGTGTCATGAGACTTAACAAAGAGTTATTAATTTTCTGCTTATGCCATGAGAAAGTACACAGCTGCTAGAAGCTTTGATAAAGAACACAATAGATGCTTGAAAGTATAAACCGTAGTCAGCATTACTTGTACCTAAGCTAGAAATGTACCTTGAATCTAGGCAAAATGTAACACATATATTAGAACTGCACAATTGAAGAATTGAAAGTTTGTGGTGGGCTAAAATAAGCCCCAAGGCCAGGTTGTTTTTCTCAAATGTTTTGTAAATCAGTAGTTATTCTCAACTAGTCAGCAATTAGTCTAGTAACATTTTCTGTAGAACAACACAGAAAGCTGTGTCTAACTACATCAGCAATAGAAGTAACATTTCTTTGTGACATGGAAAGATCTGTATAAAAATACCATACTAATCATTAATGTTCAGAAAAAACATTCTGCCAGCATGCTTTGTCTCCTTGCTGCAAGTTAATAAAGGGTGCCTTGCTTGAACCTTACGTGAATTGGTCTTTGAAGTTTTTTCCTTTGACAGAATCAATCTGCAAACTTTGGCGTGAAACAAAAGATAAGTATCATCCATCAATCATCAAGTTGCTGCACATCAGTCTGTCAGATTTTCATGTGTTAAAATTAGTATTACAGTTATTCCTGCACCATGATAAGTGGCCTTCTTTATAATACAGTTCACAATACTTGTTTTCCAGCTACTTACATCAAGTTATTTGACACGCTATTGGTGAAATAAATCCCTGGCATACTAATAGCTTTGTATGACTACTCTGCACTTTTATAGTCAGTGCCCTATGTGAAGTTATTACTAATATAGTCTCAGTGGAAGTACTGACCTTTACATCTTGAGTCAGAACAGAAGCTGTATCATGAGAAAGGACAGAATCCATGACTAGGTATATTTCTACTTCCTCTACATCAGGTGCATGTTGTGTGCTACACTCCAGCTTAATTGCTCTTCCTTAGTTGTGAACACTGTTACAGCTCTGCCAGTGCATTTGTCAGTTAACTTCTGCTTGCAACCCCCACAACATCATGCATTAGCCTTCCTTTGAAAAATGTACAAATGCCAATCAGTTGGGAGTATTAGTTTCCATCTCTGACTCCATACAGTATTGTAGAATACCTCAACAACTCCAAGAAAAGCTGTTTTTGGATGGTTAACTTCCTTTCAATAGCAGTAAGTGTAACAATATAACTTTCAATGTTTTGCACAGATGTGCAGTAGTCACACCTTTCAAGAAACACAACAATCAATCAGGGACTTCTAACCAACTTTATCCAAATCAC